>NC_136536.1:4162731-4413823 GCF_910591455.1 Pholis gunnellus | reverse complement strand
CCCACACACACACACACACACACACACACACACACACACACACACACACACACACACACACACACACACACACACACACACACACACACACACACACACACACACACACACACACACTCATTCCCAAGGCCTTACTCTTTATTTTTGCAGTTCCCTCTTTCTCTCCCACACTGTCCCAGATCAATCTCTCTGCCTGCCTTTAACCCCCCCCCCCCCTCCCCAGCACACACACACACAGCTCACCCACAGATGAAATATATATATATATATAACTATTTCCCTTTTCTGAAGTTCCCCTCGACTCTATTCTTTCCACATGGGAACCCCGTCCAGCCCGTGCGCTCTCTGATGCTTGTTTTGGTGTTTACGATGGGAGGGTTAAAAAAAAAAAGCAGGGTTGTAGGGCTGCTCGCATCAAATTCATCGGAGAATCTAGTCAAATAAACCACATCACAAACAAACCGCGGCGGTGGGGTGGATGGCATTCCTCGGGACTCGTTTCCGACCCCGTGAACTTCTGCTGACGAGTCTCACGATCGGTGACCGTCTTCTCCCCAGGACGGTGGTGGTCCACGTGTGGCGGCTATGCATGCTCCAGCATGGACGTCCTGGCTGGCCGTTTGGGTTATTTATTATTAACAAAAGCTATTGGGCCGGTCTGTGTTTAACCAAGCCAATGTAAACATCTCCCCTCTGTGTTAGATAAACACGGCGCACGGGAGTCAGAGCGGAGGATGGTGAGAATATTATCCAGCTCTTCTTGTTCCCACTTGTTTATATATATATATATATATATATATATATATATATATATATATATATATTTTAGCTCTGATGACTCTGCTGTTGCTTCCCCCGCACGTTTACCAACTTTTGTTGACGACCGAATCTTTGCAAGATTGGTCCGTTTGGTCAGTTTTATCTGTTTAGGTTCTGAGGATGGAAACCCAGGAACTGTCCATGTCATTCAGATCTGTGCTGCTCCATGTTGACAGATGGCGTCGGTGAGAAATAGCAGCGCGTTAGACTGAAATAGTGTTTTACCTAAATGTACTCCAAATACAGTCGTGTAGTTTTCCTTTCCATGTTGGAGGTAGATGTGCTGATGATGGGAGACCATTCATTCCCTCTAATATTACACCCGACTCTAAGAAATCTGTTGAATTTCATTTTCCAGATGCACGTTATTTATTTTCTTCCCAAATTGCATGTTTTATGAATTCTGTGTTTTATGATTGAAGCACATTTTTTCAGCATAGAAAACTGTGTTGGATGAATTACATGTAGCTGTCAGAGTAGAATTCCTGAGTATTTTTAAATAACTAACAGGCGACTTCAAAACCAGTGTTTGCCAACAAATACCTTCACCTGAAATGTTTGTGCGGCTCAAACACACAAGGTACTCACCATTTAGACGCCTTTTAGAGGTTTATTTTTAAACTGTGGACAGCGCCATGCTATCTGTTTCCCCCCCAGCATTTATGCTAAGCTATGCTCAACAAGTCCCAACTCCAGCTCCATACATAACACACATATGAGACTGATGTCAATATTCTCATCTCTTTCTTAGAATAAAAGCAATTTCATTGAAGGTTGAACTATTCAGCGTAGCAGACAGCGGAGTCACGGTGCTCACGGCGGCTGAAGAGTTTCCAAATCAAGCTCACAAGGTGACCAGCAGACCGGTCACCCGACAACTTGGTGTATTCCTGTAAGCAGGAGACTCTAACATCCACGACATTTCTCTCTGTGTCATTCTGATTACATGTGTGTGTGTGTGTGTGTGTGTGTGTTTGTGAGAGAGGGCATGACTCAGTTCAAGGCCCATTCAGAAGCTTCAGGCTCTCTCCCGGCCTCAGTGTCACATTGATTCTCCTAATGGTGGTCATGTGTGGGTCCTGTTGTTGCAAAGGCTTCGGCTAAGACAGCAGTGTAGTGTGTGTGTGTGTGTGTGTGTTTGTGTGATATGTGTAAAAAAAAGGGGCCTCTGATTTGATTGACCAATTTTCTGTCAGGCCCTCTTTGGATTATTTTCTTTTTCTCTGCATGTCCTGGAGGTGTTCCCTCTTAAAAGTCTTTGCTTGATCTGTTATTGTGTCAAGTTGTTGGAGTGTTTGTGTTAAATGACTGCACGACTATCTTTGCACACGATGAGACGGTACTTTTTACGTTTTTTGATCTGGCTCCTCCAGCCTGCAGTCGTTTGACACTGAACCCCACATTAACCCCTGAAGGCCGTGCCATCAGTGTGAGAATGTGATTTCAGTTTAAATTCCTTAACGGGCAGGTGGCACCTTGCATGTTAGCCTCTGGCATCAGTGTATGAATGGGTGAATGTTGACATGTAGTGCACATTTTGAGTGGGCAGAAGACTAGAATGGCGCTGTATAAAAGCCTAAAACACACATTACACTGGTGTACAGTGACGACTTTACACACTAAAGAAAAGTAAAGTTTCTAATCGCAGGGAGTGGGATTAGAAACTGGTTCGTTTCCATACAGCTCTTTCACAGATTGTGTTGTTATTGGTACTCCTGTTCAACAGGTTGTTGAGTCACTTGCATGCATGCACGCCGCTTTCCGAGGTGTGTTTTGAATTGTTACATTAATTTACATTTGTTATCGTGTACTATTAGTAATCGAAAAAGAATATCATCAAAACGACATGTAGGTTTCACCACACCTATCTGTAGTGGATAATGGATTACAAGACAGTGGTTTCTGTTTCCTTGTTGACTTGTGACTCATGAATATTAAGTAACGCTGATCGTACGTTATGACGATAGTGTGGACATGAGTTCAACCAAAGAGTGCTTGTTTATTTTGAAAATAATTATGAAAACAATTTCTTATCTTTCAATTATCTTAGGGTCCCAAGATTTATTTATTGACATGTTTGAGTGGACGTCGTCACCGCGACGTCGCCCATTGGTTAGCAGACGGCAGTTTTGAAGCCTAGAGTTCAGCATTTTGGCCGTCGCCATCTTGGTTTTTTGGAACCACAAGTGACATGAGAGGGTGGACCAACATGACTTTCATGAGCTGAAACACAGTAAAAGGGTTAAAGTTCTAAGACAAATACACGGGACAACTCCCAAACGGCGTGGTGGTGACCTGTCAATCACAAGGTAGCCCCGCCCTAAAGCATACTCTGCTTTAAGGTCTGTTTGACTCTAAATGAACCATCATTTACTAAATGAACATCATGCTCTATTGAAGACTTGAAAGATTGAGGCCATAAACTCATGTTTACGATGTTTACTGAGGTAATAAATCAAGAGAGAAGTAGTCATTTTCTCATAGACTTCTATGCAAACAAAGTTACTTTTGCAACCAGAATAGTCGCCCCCTGCTGGCCATTAGAAATAATGCACGTTTAAGACATTTCCACATTGGCTTCACTTTTCAGAACCAAAAGCTGCCGCCTGGTCCTGACCCGCAAGGTTCATAGCCACTGCAATATGATGATATACGTTTTATATTTATTTATTTCAACACACTAAATAATATCGAATGAACACAATTCATAGAATAAACTGTTTTATCATCGTAGCCACAGTTTCTTGGCCACTGGTAGTGTTTGAAGCTCTGTGATGCAACAAACAAAGCTGGCGTTTTAAACATCATCTTTCAACAGAGGTCTAATTTGGCGCCTGTGACAAAGCAGTTTTTTTTAGAGCTGAGCTCAATGAAGGGTTGTTGTGAAATTACACATCAGAAGAGACATGAGGCAATCACACCAGCTAGTGTTTTTACATATTTATAAGGGCGAGCTGGAGTGAGTGTGACGGCAAAGTATTGGGTATTAGGATGTTTCTGTGCAGGAGTAGCACCCCTTCCTGCACAATATGTTTATACTGGAGTATAAAATAGTTGGGTTTGGCTGACACACACTTGCACATACACACACACACACAGAAGGCGGAAGTGACCTAGTTTTCCTAAATGGTACCAACTGTTGAGGCCTTCTAGAAATGAACAGAACCACTCGTGTGTCACCCAATAAAGGACCGACATGTCAGATGTTGAGCATTACCCCAGAGACGAACTGAATCTCATCCTCTGGATAGAGCAAGTGGTATGTTAGCCAGATGCCAGTCTGGGGAACGTTTATTAAGCCTGTGAGAGCGGGAGAGTGCTAAAAAATGGAGGGCTACATTATCTGAAATCAGCAATTTTTGCTTTGAAATGCGGACAGAGAGAGGGTTCCGGGGCCTGAAGGTCTTTTTGTTTGCGTTACAGTCGAAGGACGAGAAGGTCAATTCCTCTCTCTGTGTCCGTCTGTATCTGTGTCTCCTCTCCAGTCTGCTGTCTGTCTGGATCGGACCTACCCTGATGAGGGGGATTTTTCCTGGGAAAGTCATATGGAAAAAAAAAAAAAAAACGGAGCCTTAATAGTAAAAGCATGTTCCATTCTATTTCTCTCCTTTTTGTGTGTGTGTGTGTGTGTGCATTTTATGAGTAGAGCTCCTTTTCTAGCACACTGAAGGCATTGTGTTTTTCCTCTCTGATCATCAGAAGAGGAGGCTCTCTGGAATCAGGGCTTCCTGTACACACTGGGGTGAGGCAGGGGGGATCTTGGAAAGGGAGGAGGCAGGGAGGAAGAGGAGGGGGAGGAGAAAGAGGGGGAGATAGAGCCAGGTGGAAGTCACCTCTAGGTTAGATTGTGAGCATCGGCATTCTGGCTCACACCTTTTAATAGCGACACAGAAACCTTGAATGAACACTTAATTTATCTTTCTAAAATACCTTTTGTTGTCGTCCAAAGAACTATTAAACACACCAGTGAGCCACACCATTGTACCGGGTGACATAATCATGAACACTGAAGTTATCTCTGCCAGGAGGATGCGTCCGTGAGCGAGTGAGTGAGTGAGCACCTCCGTGTCTGTCCACGGCTAATCTCGCATTCTGCTGTAGCAAACTATTTTTAGTGGCTACTCTGTGCCCCAAAGTGGGGGGATAACAGTTCCCGGTGTGTTTGGCTAACAGCTGACTGAACTACCAGCACACACACACACACACACACACACACACACACACTGCTGCGTAACTCTCAGCCTGCTGCAGTCTGCAGCTCGATTTGATTGTTTTGTGCGGTGTGTTTGGCTAACTGCTAACAGCTAACGGAAGTACCAGTTCACATACAGCTGTACCTCTCTGCCACTGCTACGTTGGCAGACAGCTTGGTGTATTTAATTTAGTTTTTGGCAAGATTGTATGAAATGTCTCAGACAAGGACTTCCAACAGATTGCCTGCAGACATCGCTGCTTGTTTATGAGTTTGAATTGAGTGAAGAGAATCGCACACAATACAGAAATGCTCACTGCAGACACACCAGACACACTGGTGAGTGGACCTCTCTAAGTGTATTGTAAGTCAGTTCCACATACACTGTCCTGCTGCTGTAAATACTCTCTTGGCACCAATCTCTAGGTCATATATATTTATGACCTGCTTTTAAATATTTACATCTTTGGTCGGATCAAACTGGCTTGGGCCGAGTGCCACAGACAGGCTGGGGAAGTCAGAAGTAATTGAGAGGTGGATTGTTGGTTTTGGCCTTTTTCACGCGATTCTAAAATCGAGTTAATGATCGGGCTCTAGTGTCGACCATTTCCCAATAGTCATTTTTTATATGTGTTATTTATTATCTTCCAGGCAGAAATCGGTTTCCATAGATTTCTCTACAAAAAAAACCTTGCAGACACTCGGCTCATTATTTCTTTAACAAGGTCACATTGTTGTCTGTGTCCTTCTGTTCACCAATTGTTACAGAAACTGTCAACGTGAGTGCTTTTGAGATTTGAGAGTCGGCTGCTGAGAAGTTCAGTATTAAATAACTCAAATATGATCATTTACCGTCTTTCGATGGAATCGTATCGTGATGAATATCGAGATATCGTGATACACAATTATTACAATTACTGTACGTTGTCTAAATTAAGAATTGAAACTACCTTAAATCTGATGTGACGTATTTTGAGGAAATTAATAATTAGCACTGTTCATTTGTCATCTATTCAATACACAGAGGAGTACACAACATATGCTTTACCATGTGGTTATTTCATAGACTAATTATTTAATAAACTGCCGGAATGCTACATCGTGATATATATCCTCAACGACGTATGAAATTACTTATATTCTGTTTGAAGATGTCGGCCATATTGTTGAGAACTAACATTGACCAATAACCAAACACATGCGTGTGTTTAAAGGACAGTGTGAGCTGCTTATCTTTTGTATATAATGGTTGCTGATTGTTAGTCAGCGATTACAGTAAACGTTGGAGCATCCAACAATGATTTTATTGAAACAGTCGCTGCTTGCAGCTGCATTTCCACATGCTGAGGTTACAGCTCTTGACAATGAAATCAATTACCCGTCTCAAATATCCAGAACTGGATTTTCATCCCGCTGTGAAATGAAACCAGTGACTTCCTGAATGCTGGGAAATCAATCTAAAACCTGATATGATGTGCTGTGGGAGACGGTCAGCAGTATTGCAAACTAAGCTTCCTTTGCTCAGTTGTGTACGTCCCCTTTTGTTGACTTTCCATTCTGGATATCTTACAGCTAAATTTAGCCCACTCCCCCTAATCACCACACACACACACACACAAACACACATACACATACACACACTCCCCTCTGCTCTGCCCTTCTGTTGTCATTAACCATTGTCTCTCCCCTTCCTCTTCCTCCCTAGAGCGTGTTTTACTGTTACGGAATAGATCGGACAAAGCAAGAGATTTTGCCATTGAAACCAACACTTGGGTGGGTGGGTTACGCACACAGACACACAGACACACAGACACACAGACACACACACACACACACACACAGACACACAGAGTCAGGGCCTGGCGGTCAGCAGGAATCTTTCCCTTGCTCTATTCTCCTCCCCCCCCACCACCACCAGTCTTTGCCTGACACAGATTAGCTCCTTTTAAAACAGGGCTCTCATTTATTACATTACAAGACATTGCCAGAGAGTGAAAGTTGTGTTGTTTGCAGCCTCTCTGTATATTGAATGCATGCATTTCATGGTCACAGTTCCGCAGTCCTCACTGCTGTGAGCGCGCGTGGTATTAATTAACTCTTAATTTGGTGTTTTGATGAGGAGAGATGCTGCTGTCAGTGTTATTATTCATATCGACTGCAGATTCATCTGAGCCCTGCTGCTTTGAGTGTCACCCTGTCACTATAAATCTCTCCTTTCTTTCTTTCTTTTTTACGGCCACTCGTAAAATGCTGACTCGTGATATAAAGCAAGGAACAGCTTGTCCTGCTCTTTCTATGAACCGCTGTCTTTTATTTATCGAGATATTATTTTTTTTATTATGTCACAAACCATGCTTTTATTGCTCAATGTTTTCCCCCCCAAAAAACAAATCTCTGCCCTGCACTCCTTCTATGAGTGTGCAGCAGGTATTGTGCCACTAGAGGGCACTGTTATGCTATTCCTGTTAAGTTGTTTATTCAAACCAGCAGCTGAAATCAGAGACCGGAGACTGTGAGCTCGCAATGGATTTGAGCAAATAGTCTTACAGTAGTTTAAAGCAGTGGTTCCCAGTCTTTAGTGGTCAGGATGATCACAATATAAGAAAGCAGAAGAAGCCTTCTCATAAATAAATTGCCCCTTGGTTGAAATGATCAAAATTGGCGGAGATATGCAACCAGTGGTGAGGGTTTTATTTGTTTTAATGGGGGGAAAGCCAAAAAAGTTGGGAGCCACTGGTTCCTCTTATATACTTTTATTCTTAAAGGTCTTTGACAGCAGCTGCTGAAGAGTGATGTTGTTGTTTTCTCGTTTTGTGTGCTCAAGTCATCATTCCCGCTCTCTGTGCCGGCCTCCCTCCCTCCCTCCCGCCGGGCTCCACGGCCGAGCCGATCTCATTTTGGGTGACACGGAGGTGCTTCACACTGAAGGTCACCCTGGCAACAGCGGGCCGACTCTCCCACTGTCTCCTCTCCCTTCTCCCGTTATAGCCTGCTCTGCCCGTCAGCAATTCATCACGCTGCACTGCTCTGTCTCCTTAATGACTTTGTGAAACAAGATAGCCCCGTTTTCATGGGAGCGAGATCTGGACTTACCGCTTTGATGGCTGCAGGGAAAACGGTGCAAGGTTTCGGCAGATTATTCTCCCCTCCTGATGTTAAGGTGCGAGATCCTTCCCTTTTTGTTTTTTTGAAACCGTCACCCGGGGATTTGAACTTGTGAGCTTCTACGGCCACTGTGCCGCACCGCCCTCTCCCAGCATGCCTTGCGCGAGCCACAGCTCTCATCACAGGACAGTCCTAACACTAATGAGGAGATGAGAGCTACATCCACACAGATGGATCCTGTTCCCGCCGTGGCCCGCTGTGCATCGTCTTCCTCTTTAACGGTTATATCAGGCTTTCAGCATATTTTTTTTTTTTTCTCTCGTCAAGGCCCTCATTCACTAACAAGCGCTTCATGAGATTTACATTGATCCTGAAGGGTCCAAATGTAATATAACAACAAACTGCCTCAGGCTGCTCTGCATCTGTGTTTTAGTGCATGCATTTAGTGTGTGTGTGTGTGTGTGTGTGTGTGTGTGTGTCAGCTGATTCCTCAATAAGCTCGCTGCTCCCCGTGCCTGAAGCTAAATTGCTTCTTCCAAAAACATCCTTGAAATATGGAATGCATGTTTTGCAGGTTGTTAAACTGTCATCTTTCACTTTGCAGCTCTTCAGAGCTGAATGATGAGTCTCATTAAGCTAGGAGACACACACACACACAGACACACACACACACACACACACACACACACACACAGGCACGCTGGCTTCCTGCTGCATGACTCCGCTGCTATGTCTGTCTGTATTCGGCGAGCGATAAAGAAAAACTAAACATCTAGACCCGCGTCATCCTCCTCTAATCTGTCTGACAGCTGGGAGAGTGTTGCCGGTAATGCACTTTATAGGTAGAGCACTCATAACCGCAACAAGCTTCAACCCTATTACAATAAGTAGCTTGTGGGCTTGCTTCTCTAGATGACACTCAGCGAAGGATTGCATCATTGTTGTTTCTCGTCCACAGGAGCTACACTCTCAGTTTCAGTGTTTGCTGATTGCCGAGCCGTTTAAATCACAAGCACGTCGCTGTAACGGTCCCTCACAGGTAGCTTTAAAAGTTGTTGATAATATATTTTAAAAATAACACCTTGTGGTCTTCTACGTGCTTGTCTTGAGGTACAAATAAGCATAACAGGCAATAAACCATTCAAACAGTCAGCTCCCTCCAGAGGACGCTCACATCCAGTTAAATGATGTTGGTTCAGTGAAGCGTTGATCATTTTTCACACTGCTCTTTTGGGTGTGCTTTACTTGCCAGTGTGCGATCCATCATGTCGCATCTCTGCTGGTGACAAATGCCCTTGTGTGTGTGTGTGTGTGTGTGTGTGTGTGTGTGTGTGTGTGTGTGTGTGTGTGTGTGTGTGTGTGTGTGCGTGCGTACGTCCCTTCAGGAACACACGTACCAGGTACACACAGACCTTCGCCGTCCATCGCCTGCCTCCCCTCACACACCTTTTACCTCTTAAACGTGACGCAGCACACGGAAACCTGAGCTTGTCGTTTTGGTTGCAGGTGTTCTGCACAACTAAGCAAATTGAGTGGAAATGAAATGCAACTGGAAGGTTTTGTGTTTCTGTGCAGAGGGAGGTGTTTGTGCACGTTTGGCTTCTGTTGATGCTGCTGCGTCACCGCCTTCACACTGTGTCTTTGACCCCCCCACGCCCCACACACACACGCCTCATATTTCCCATTTACTGTATATTCGTGCCAAGTTTTTCCCTCATTTGAACTATTTATTTTTGACTCTCTCTGTTTCTCTTTCTATCTGCGCTGCACAGTAATCTCTCCTGAGCCGTTAATAATCACAGGCCATCTGGACGCTGTAGGGAGAGATGAGCCTGCAGCTCATCAGATGACCAAACCCGCCGTGGGTGGACACACACACTCATGTCCGCACGCTCAAACACACACACACACGCTCACACACACACACCTACACCTACACACACAGTCACACCTTTGATTGGTACAAACCATCACGGGGAGGTTCACTTCCATCACACCTTTCGCGACCACACTCAAGGACATAAACACCATCCAAAGAGCCGCGTCCCGACATGGTGGAAATGAACAGGGAAGCATTTTAAAACAAATCACATCTCGGGTCAACGCCACATGATGATGTTTCCACAAGCAGTGCGTTGCCCTTTGATGCTGGAAAAACATAACTTCATCCAAGCGCATCTCCAAAAGCAAAACACACCAAACAAAATGAATGGGAATGTCCGTGGTTTATCATTTCGCATTGTCCAGACGGTCTTTGACCCCCCCCCCCCAGGCAGGGATTTAATTCAAATAACATGTCCAGTGTATTTATTGTCTGCTGTTGATAATATCTAATATTGCTTTGCTGGCTCCCTGCTCATCTTCTCAGAGGAGCTGCACGAGAGCTCCAAGGCGTCTTTACTGAAATGCTGAGTGCTGCTTAATTTCATCCCCTCTGGTTTAATAGATGCTGCAATGTGAAAAATATACAATACAGTAACGATGTTTGAGACCCCTGTTATTACATTATAATTATTCCACTGAGTTGGATCATCAAAGCCCCTCCCTACGAGGATATAATGTATTTAACCAAAGAAGAAGTTTTAACCTTCATGCCACAGTAAACACCAGCAGCACCAACAGTATAGGAGCTGTTTAAAACAAATGTCAACATGTCTTACATGTTCGGAGCATTGCACAGATGGAGGGAGGATAGAATACGGTTGCATAATAATGTATTACTCTGGCTACATCCAGTAAGATGGGTTTCATAGTTTACTATGAGGGGATCCACCAGACTGGATAGCGACCAAGTCAAATCCTTTCTCATCATTTCACATCAGAATAGCAATAATATATTGAGACTGACATTATATCCACTTGAGATTATGTTTATAGATAAAGTAACCAAAAGCAATTTTTTTTAAATTTCATAGTATACATATACATCCGGTTCTGAAAAGTGAAGCCAAAGCTGAAGTGTCTTAAAGCTGCATTCTCTCTAATGTCCACCAGGGGGCGACTCCTCTGGTTGTATAGAAGTCTATGAGAAAATGACTCTACTTCTCTCTTGATTTATTACCTCAGTAAACATTGTAAACATGAGTTTATGGTCTCAATCTCTAGTTTCTTGAATACAGCATGATGTTCATTTTGTAAATTATGATACAATTTAGATTCTAATAGACCATAAAGCAGGGTATGCTTTAGGGCGGGGCTACTTTGTGATTGACAGGTCGCTACCAAGGTGTTGTCCGGTCTGGGAGTTGTCAGTGTTTTCGTTTTACAAATTTAACCCTTTCTCAGTGTGTTTTCAGTTCATGAAATGTAATTGTAACCTTTTGGTCGCCGTCTTCTTCGGTGTTCGATTGTTCTTAGCTCCACCCTCTCGTGGCACTTTTGGTTGCAAAAAAACAAGATGGAGACGGCCAGGATGTCAAACTCAAAGCTTCAAAACGGCAGTCCACCAACCAATATATATAAAGTTAGTATTGTTGCATAACAATCCTACTAATATGCTGTTTGTAGAGATATTAATATGCACCTCATTAAAACAGTATAGCTTAATGTATGTTCCATATTGCACAAAACTCTGTCAAATATCCTCTCGTTGATCTTAAATGTTCCTTTAAGCATCTCCTTCTTTAGCTCCTTGACATTGTTGAGCTTTTTTTGGCACCAAATGTTTCATTTTTGGTTTATCTTTTCTCCTTTTTTGATTGCTCCTCTGCACCCTCCATCTCCCCCGTGCCCCTGAGCCAGACACCCTCAGACAGGATGGGACCAGCGTAGAAATACAACTTCCAGATCTCACCACCGGCAGCCAGCCCTGCCCAAACAGAGCGGGACTGCGGCTCTAGTGTATCGCTTCTCTGTCGGGGTGGTAACATGCAGTAGATACGTGGATTATGCGAGACTCTGGCCTCTTTGTAATTCAGATAAGACCTTCTCTACTCCAGCAGATAGGGTTAAATATTAATAATGAATTAAAAGATTCTCCTCTGGGTGAAATATTAATGACTTCTTCTTTAAAGAGAGCCGTTGACTCCTGAGAGAGAGAGGGAGGATGGCAGCGTGCTAGTTGGAGTAATTTAAAACATCTTTTTGATTTTTATGTTTATGTCAAGGCGGCTGTCGGGGTCAATATTTGAGCAGGCAAAGGTGTGACCATAAAAGAAACTTTTCTTTCAAAGACAAAAGGGGCGAACCAATTAAATCTGACACATGAGATCACCTGTCTTCATTCATAGCCAAGCAAACCGTGTTTATTTCTGAAAGCTCTAACTGATCCCTCTATTGAATCTTTGAGAATGCAACTCCCCTCGGAGGAAGCCGATCCGTGGCTCAGTGTGTGTGTGTGTGTGTGTGTGTGTGTGTGTGTGTGTGTGTGTGTGTGTGTGTGTGTGTGTGTGTGTGTGTGTGTGTGTGTCAGTAACCGTGGAAGACTCCAGCTGCGTTAGCCGTGTCCTTCCTCAAACGCTGTCTTCTGCTGAGTTTTGTCTGCATGTTGTGTCTCGCCGGCACTCAAGGACCCTCAGAGACGTGTGTGAATGTAAAAGTTGTTCATTTTCACAGCTCAAGCTTGTCTGTCTCGTGTGTGTGTATGTGTGTGTGTGTGTGTGTGGAATTATTCATAATGCATGCATGCCTGTGTTGTCTTTCTGTGTGAGGGCTTTTTTTTTTTTTTTTTTTGGGAAGAAATCCTGGAGTTGGGTCAACATGCTGTGGAATGTGAATTGTGTCCATGACAACAGCCCCAGTGTCCTGCTTCCGGCTTTCATCCGCAGGGTGCTCGCCGAGGCAGCCAAACCGAGCGCGCCGTGGGCATCAGCCAACCCGATTGATCTGAGTTATTTAAAACAGAAAATAGTTTATCCATATTCATCATCCAGATTTCTGTACCAAGTCCCCTCTGACTCTAACTGGGCTAAGTCCTCGGTGTCCCTGCAGTAGGACAGGACTAGATCAAGAGTCCTTTGAAAGCTTTCTGATAGAACTTTGGAAAGCGCTCAAGCGGCGTCGATGCGGCGTTTTGCATATTATTGACGTCATTGTTGTTTGTCTTTGTATTTGTTGCTTGATGTGCTTTAGAAGCATACGCTTCAATTTCTGGTTTAAAGTCAGTATAATCTTTAGACACAAAGGCTGAATATTGGAAGATTAGTGGGCCCCGTCTGATTGTCTGACCTTCATTTATGCATTAAAAAACATCTTTAAAGGCTAAAAACAGGCAGTGAGTGGTATTTTCCATCCCAGTGCAACCGTCTGACAGGATGGAAGCAAGCGTGTGTGGTCGGGGATCCCGTTGGGCAGATGTGTGACAGATGCCTTTCCTTAGGTCAGCAGAGCGAGGAAGATTTAGACCAGTGTCAGTCGTCAATATTGCAGCGTGTGTGTGTGTGACTGAAAGTAATCACACACACACACACAAGTGTCATCTCGGGCCGACAGCTGGGGAGAGAGATCGTTGTTGTAATTAGTGGGAGTGGTATAAAGGGCGACAGAGGGGCAGAAGAACTGTGCCAGGCCAGCCTTTTGGTACATTTCCTCTCTAGTCCCTGTCAGTGAATGCGCCTCATAGAACCGGCTAGAACACGGAAATCAAAGTCTTCCGGTTGCGTCTTTTTTTTATAAAGCTATACTTTTGAGCATCAGTTCGCGCGCCTTTACACGAGCTAAAACGTGATAACAAGACGGCGAGAGGTTCAACATTCCACCCGAACCCACAGCCCACATTCCTCCTTTGGTGTAAAGAGGGGGCACGAGCACCATGCCTCATTAGATAACCCTCAAAGGCGAGGCTCCTATTCTTATTTGAAATTGGTTTTCCCTCTGTTTTTTTCTTTCCCTTCGGTTGCCCTCCGGGGCAGCACCGATTCTCTATCTCGTCTTCCTCTCATGTGAGAATATTTCCCCCTCGGCAGGTCTTTTGGGTTGAGCGGCCCGCTTTATTGCCGTGGAGAGAGCAGCACCTGTTCCCCTCTCCTCCTCCGTCCAGTACGATGCATAACTCACTGGGTTGGGAATTTCAAACCCCTTCAACAAGAAGTGGCCTGTAATGAGCTGCTGTCGGAGGTGGATGTTGTTATTGTCAACGAGGACAAAACGATCAATCGGGGCCCCGTTTTAACGCCCTCGACTCGCCTCCGATTTTTAAAGCTCCTGTGTTTCCTGAATCTAAATCGAACGCAGCCACCCACCCCCCCCCCCCCCCACCCACCCGCCCGCCGTCTTTACATTCCCCCTCTCTTCCGCTCCTCACACCCACATTTAGAGCTCTGTTATCGTTCAGGACCTGGGGATATTCCAGCAGTGTTTCCATGGTTTTCGTTGGCATTCGTCTGTGGGTTCAGAGCCGGTGTCGGGCAATGTCACCCTGTCTTTCAAGCCGATGTCACTCCAACTATTGAGTGGGGAGAGGGGAGAGGGGGGGGGGGGACACAGGGAGATATGGAGAAGGGAGGGATGGGGGGGTTATAATTATATGTGCATAATATGAAGAGGGTCGAAGCAGCTTGGGCGCGTCATCCCGGCAGCTTTTGTGATCCACATGTCTGTGGGGGGAAGTGGCACAGAGACTCTGATGTACTCCCCAGAGACTCGGGGGTAAAGTGGCTCCCCAAGGGACGTAACAGCATTTATTATTTACACATCAGAAGCACAAATTATTTTTTAGGAAAGAAGTATGATTCATCAGTTGACAGAGAAATATTTCGAAGAACAGTTTTGGTCATCGGGTTATCATTTGAGAGGTCCATCAAGCAAGAAATTGGCAAATATGTGTTGGTTTGGATTTGCTTCTCTCTGTTTTAATCCAAGTTTATTTACAATAAAGTAGAGAACTTTAATAGGTTGATTATCTGGAAAACATTTGATTGATTTCTTTCAGTCATTTAACAAGAAAACAATGCTTACCTTTGCAAATGTCAACCTCTTAAATGTGAGTTGCTGCCTCTTCTGGTTTTTTTTACATCTCTGTAAATCAATTAATTGCAATTTTGGCCACTGGACGACGCAATCAATTTGAAGGAAACGTTCACTCCTTTCTCCTGTTTTTATACACTAAACAATTAAAAGATAAATGGGGATGATTGGTTTGCAAAGAATTTCCTCAGAAACCTTCCCTCCTCTCCAGATCACTCATATCCTCACACACACTCACACACACTCATGCAACAACTGCGCTGGCCTGATACTTACACACACTTCCCCCATCGTTCATTCAGCCACTTCTCTTCCTCTCTCCCCCCCCCCCCCCCCCCCCCTCCACTCTTCTCTCACTTTACTCTCCCTCCTCCCCCTTCTCCCTCCCGTCCTCCCTCCAGCGGGCTGTCATTAGTTTCCATGGTGACCGTTGGGCAGCATTATTGCTGGCTGAGAACTGCTCCTGGTTTTTCTTTCAGAGCGGCGGCGGCGGAGGCATTGTTTAGTCCGCTGCTCTGAATGGTAGCAGGAATCAGGACGGGGGAGAGCGTAGGACAGGAGTAGCCCTTTTTTTTCTCTCTCTCTCTTCTTCTGGGGGCAGCGACAGTGCGTTCTGTAGAGGGTGAGGGGAGGAGGAAGAGGAGGAGGAAGGGAGAGGAGGAGGAGGAGGAGGAGAGAGAGAGAGAGGCAGCGTGGTGGTTAGAGAGAGTCGATGAGGGAACAGGAGTAGTAGCAGCAGCAGACTCATGCCGTCTCCCGGAGAGCACTACTAAAAACATCCAGACAGCCTGCTCCTGGCTCAGCGCCGGGGACTGGATCGGACTCTGTGTGTTTTTTTTGGTGCTCGTGTTCATGCGAGAGACCAAAAGGACCTACAGAGATTTCAGGACCGAGAGTGAAAGCAGAAAACACCGAAGGCAGATGGCAAACTGAGTTCAGCTGGTGAGTAACTAAATGGCGCTTCCTCGTCCTTAAAATCACAGACGTATCTTCTGTGGGAATGAACGTGCACGCAAGAAGATGTGGTCCTCCTTTTCTCTTCATGTTGTATTTCAGTTTGTGTCCGTAGCAGGTGCTGCTGCTGCTTGTGTTGTGTTGTCGTCTGAACCCTCCAAACCTCCATCTGGGTTATGTTTGGGTGGGCTTACAGCTGAATGTGGGCTAATTCTCGCTGCCCTCTGAAATATGCATGCCGGTCTGCATGTTTTATTGACAGCGTGCATTGGAGGCAATTTTTCTGCCGTCTTGATTCTTGGATTTAAAAATATAAAAAATAAAATGATGGGGGAATTTGTGAGTGGGACGGGCGTCCGTGTGTTTCGGTTCTAGCTTGTTTTGGTTTTCTCTTTCATCTACACCACAGTGATTGTGGGAGGGAGAGCCTGAGCCCTCCGGCTCCTCGAGCAGGCGATGTGTGGTGAGTAATGTAGTGAGCGGAGAACGGTGCCAATGTTTTTTCAGTTCATTGCTCCCCCCATCGTGCTGTCTCTCTGATAAAAACAGCTCTCGCACTGTTTTCCTCTCACCATTTTTTTTTTACAACTCCTAAGTCGATACGTGACACCGCGATGACCACTATACGAGCTCAGTGATGTCATCCTTGCATGACTTCGAGGATGATTTTAAAAAGCCTGTATATAAGGTCACAACTTCTGTATTTTCTCAGATATCCAGCGCTGGTATTTTTGGTGTTTTTTGCATTCAGTCTCTTAGGATTTTTTCCCTGGCACACTATAATTTAGCTGACTAGGGAGTTGTCTTCCAGAGCGGGGAGTCTGAGTGTTTCCATGGTGACCGGCAGCAGCTGTGTGAGTCAAGCCGAGGCCCTGAGTGTGTTCGGCAGACACCGCGGCATCGCCGAGACTCTAATCAGCGACCCTTTGACCCAGATCAATGCGATGGTGCCCGAGCCAAGCCAAGCAGCCACGGGGTCTGGCTGACATATACAGCACGCAGCGGTCCGACGCCGGTTGTTGTACAGCTGCTTACATTTCCCGGATCACTGGGGGCGTCAAGAGCGGTCCGATCCGCTTAGATTGGTGGGAGTATTAGAGGAGAAACGGGCTTCTCTCGTATATATCAACAGCATCATGCCCAGATTTATTCTAAGTGTAATTAAAGTGTGACCTTTTTGGATATCCAAATCTGTGCTGGGTAGTTGCTGTCCTTGAAGCGGGGTCGTTTTTACGCAACTGTAGGATGGACAGAATCACAGAAACACCTCATGAAAAAGGATACAACCACAGTACAGAGGGAGGCTACACAAAAGCTACAAGACAAATTATGATATTCTTAAAGGGACAGTTCATCCCATAAATACATATTTTCCCTCTTACCTGTAGTGCTACTTATCAATCTAGATTGTTGCCTAGTTCTTGAGATGTGGTAGCATGAAACTGCTCACAACAAGGTCTGTGGGTTATCTTCAGTAACTGGGTCATGATTTCTGGAAATTGCTGTTGACTTTCCAAATGTATTTTTTTTTTTTAGCTTTGAGCACCACAAGCCGGGTGGCATCTGGTCTCATTCCATTGGAGAGAAGTCATCTCTCCAGAAGTCCATGTCTCCAAAACAAGGCAACTCACACCAAAACAATCTCGGTTGATAAATAGCATTACACGTAAGAGGAAAGAATTCTTGATTTTGGGGTGAACCCTTTAAACTGAACAGTAAGTATTCACCTTACCAGTATCTTAAAATCAATAGCTGTGATCTGAGTTTTTCAAAGCTTGTCAGTGCTCAAATCACTGATGCTTTGCTCGGTGTTTAATTAGCTAAAGGTGAGTAGTCTTAAAACAAACAACAGCCAAGAAGAAGAATGTTGGTCCTGAGTAAAAAACAAACAACAAAAAAAAAGGATCTGAATCAGCACCTCTGTCACACAGTCTCAACTAAAAACAGTTCATCTTGAGCCATAAACACCATATATAAGCTGGTATTCATGGTAAAAGGCTGCCATGTAGAAGCCGCCTCTGCTCAAGGCCGACGCACAAAGACTCACTCAGTAACCTCGTGTGAAAGGCAAAAATCCTAAAACCCCTGGGCAGTGGAAAAAAAGTAGTGAGTCATGTTTCACCCTTTTTTCCTACGTCTGGACAGGTTTACTTCTAGAGAAAGCCAAAGGGAAAAGATGTCTTTATCCCACAGTGTCCACAAGTATTTAATACAGGGTTGGGTCCCGGAGCTGTGAGGGTAGAAAATCCGTGGGAGTCGTTAGTTGAGACGGCGGCTCTTCTACACTTCCTCCAAGTCTTTTCTCTAATGGTGTTTCCAGTATTTAGTCCAACTGCTGCACACATACACACACACACATCAAAGTCCTGCTGGTGGTTTTCCTTCCATTCCTCTCGCTGGATCAAGAGGTAGGAAGTGCTCCGCTGCTGACTAAGCCAAATGCAAATAGAAATAAACAGCCACACGTGCAGATACCATGTTTAACAGTCACCCCCGATTAGCATGCTGGTAATTACACCCACAGCTTCCTCTTCACCCTGGGCACCTGGGGTCTTCCTCCACTTGGAGCTGGCGATGGCATTTCCTGTGGTGTTGGCACGCTAACTATAGGAACCAACAAGGTCATGATGGATCAGAAGCCACTGCTGACACTGTCTCAACCTGTGTGTGTGTGTGTGTGTGTGTGTGTGTGTGTGTGTGTGTGTGTGTGTGTGTGTGTGTGTGTGTGTGTGTGTGTGTGTGTGTGTGTGTGTGTGTGTGTGTGTGTGGTTTATGCATTTTATTAATACAAGCGCAGTTTCACATTTCAGTTTGAACTTTGGCTTACATTCGTCAAGTCGGACAGTAAGAGGAGTGTGTTGTTTCTCTTGCAGTGTGTGTGTGTGTGTGTGTGTGTGAGTCCTCTGCGTCTTCGTGTGTACATGCATGTGTGCCCCCTTTAATTCTCCTTTTGGTCGACGCAGGCAGTCGGAAAGTGTTAGGAGCTCTCTTGTCTCTAGTGAAGCGCGTGTGTGTTGTCTTTGTTGAGAGACGCGAGAGGAGGAGAAGTATTTAAAAAAAAAAAAAAAAACTAACCACGCAAGCGCACAAACAACACTGCCCTCCCGGCGAGTTCAACCAATGAGTAATATCTGACATCTTTTAATGTGACGTCCTTCAGGAGGAGGGGGGGGGGGGGGGGGGCCAGCCTCTCTGCTCACTTCAAACGCTCCCGAGGTTTTCGGTGTAAAATGCTGGAGCTGTCTTTGTAGTGGTGTCCTACTGCTCTGGAGAGGATGAGGGATGGCTTGCAGAGACCAGTAACAAGATATTTAATGAAGCTCCTGCTGCAGGGCAAAGTGGGAGTGCACGTGTTTGTTTTTTACGTCTGCGTGCTTGTTTGCATGCATCCGTGCACACGCGCTGAACAGGGAAACTTCAGGGGAGAACTTTAAAGTCTCCTCGTAAAGTGGAGATTCGGTACCTGTGCACACACACACATGGAGCTGCTTGCATAGACTGGGGCACTACCATAAATGGTCAGATTCAGGACAGTGAGCTGATCTTAAGTGATCTCCCGGTTTTGTAGTTCACAAAGCTTGACTGAGGTTTTTTTCGGGAGCAGAAACGAGGGAATAGGGGAAGAAAAATATGATGTATATTTTCTAGCATTTATGTGTAGTTGTACTTACTGAACTCAAGCCAACCGGAGCTTAGCAGCACTCTAGAAAATGTATAAATTGCAGCATTATTGTGTCCCATCACCCCAGGGAGGAATAGAAACAGCTCTTCCTCCACATCCCTGGAGGATCGTTGACGTTGACCAAGTAGCAGCAACAGAAACAGCCCTGTAATTGGGCCCTCTTCGATAATTCCTTCCCTCCACCTTCAGACCCCCTTGAGAGACAATCTGTTGCAGGTAACACAGGTGACCGATGACAGGTGGGCAGACGTGCTGCAGGCGAGTCTGGTTCTCTGCAGCTCATTCTATAGAAATTAAACTAGGGCTGTGTTTTCAGCCATCGGACACGGTGAAAGATGATATGGCTGCCAGTTATGAACAAGGCGGCGTACGTGTAAATTACCCTCATTGATTTCATGACAAACGTGTGTAAAGTCTGGCTTTTATTTAGTGATTTCCTGTTAACTCTGAAGTACCTTATTTTAAAAACAGGTAGGGCCTATTGAAAGGTGACGGAGAGCTCATGGAGGATTTGTTTTTATAAAGGCTGAATGGAGAGAGTGCAAATTGAGTTTAGTTACACAAGCGGTGACGTGGTGAGTTTTTGTGTTTAAGTTAGCTCACTTAACGTTAGCATTAACCTCGTTGTACTTTAACTTACTACTTTTGCTTTTATTCTTTGGCTCGTAAAACAATAAAGTGCGTTAAAGCTTCGTTCAAGGCTCATTGCACATTTGCTTCGTGGTAAATGATCCGAACAGCAACACACAAATTCAGGGGGAAAAGCTGCGAGAAGCAAAGACGAAAAGCTAACAACCGATAGCATGTTAGCATGCTGTACTGTGTGATAGGGCTGCTAGTTGATTAGTCAGCTAATCGGTCTTTCTGCTCTTAGTCGTCTCAGATTATTTAGTCGATTAGTTGTTCTTTATGCTTCTGCGTGCTGTATGGCTTATTTCCAAGAAACTTATGAACACTACTCTTGTAAACACAAGATTTGAAGTTGTGTGATTCTTTGTGGGGAAATTTAGTTTTATAGATCTGTCGATTAAATCAACTAATCGATTAGTCGACAGGGTTGTATGAGTGATAAACCTGGATCTAATGTCCATTAATATATTTGTCAGAATATTCATTGTAAATCCCATACATTAGCATACATTCATTTGACTTATATGATGGTAACAGAAAAAAATGTTTTGGATTTTTATTTTTTTTTATACCTTTTTTCTGACATTTTATCAACCAGCCAATTAATAGATTAATTGAGACGCATGAATCATTAATGAAAATAACTTTGTGTTGCATCACTAATTGGATCCATATTTTAATATTCATAAAGATTGTGAAAATATCCTTTGATGTCTGGGTCTGTGCGCACGTTGAAGCACGAAGTACATAATGGATTATAATAACGACGGCAGATTTCTATTCCCGAAGGAGAAAATCTGTTTGTCTGTGAATTGATGTCGGCTGAGAGGGTCGGCTGGATTATTGCAACACGGATGTTGAACTGTTTGATTTAATCCCTTCGGTGTGGATACTGTAGCTCTGAGGACAATCTGCATGCAGGACGGCTTCTCTATTTTGGGTTTTGCGCAATGAGAACAGCTTCCTATATGTGGCTAAGTGTACAAAGCCGGGGCCGTCCGGCTGTCTCCTGCGTGGGTTCACTGACATGGCTCAGAGCTCTGCAGTGCGCCGCTGTAATGGGAAATACTGGAGCCATTAGAGAGGAAATAGGAGCCTTTATTAGTCCGTCTAGTGTACACCTGGCTTCTATAACAGGCCGCTCCTTGTACAGTGATGTGTGTGTGCGTGCTTGCGTTTCTCTGTACGTCTTTGGCTTCGTCCTCTCCTGTCTTAGCTAATTCTTCCCTCCACAAAGCTCATCTTGAAAAGGCTTCAGTGATTTCTATTCGAGGCTCTTTCCCCATATTCTCATATTTCAAAGTGAAGTGACTCATCTGGCAAAGTGCAGCCGGGGCGAACGAGTGTCCAACACTTTGTTCGTAAGTTTGGAGAACTGACTGACAGGAGCTGCTTGGCTCCGATGCTCCTTTTGCTGGAGAGACTTCCCCCCCCCCCCCCCCCCCCCCACACACACACACTCCCCCACCTCCCCTTCATTGCTGACGCTGCCATTTCAGGGGCCAAGTGACATTTCGAGAATAAAAAATCATTCTGACGTCAAAGAAGACGCCTCGGTGTTGAGTGCACAGTGACCTTTTTGTCTCTGTGTGTATGTTGGTAGGAGTCCAGTGTGTATCGGCACAGAGGAGCGGTGACAGGGCGGGAGGAGACTCCTCACCCAGCCCTTTACATCGACTCACCCTCTCTGGATTAGACCGACCGGACTGACCTGCACTGGGCAGGGCTGTGCCGCTCGGGGAACACTTTGACTGTCAGCAGCCTCGTAGACACTCCCCTCCACATGCTGACATCCATCCTGCCTGGAACGGATGCAGGGTGGTGCGGTGGGCACCCTTCCTCTCCTCACCTAGGACTCTGAGAAAAGGAGGCCGAGGGATGGGCCACAATACTAAAAAAAACAATAGTTTTATACTTAAAGTTTGTAAAGTGAATGCATGTGTGGTGGAAAGGTGTGGAAGGGAAGTAATGCTGAAATAGTCCTCAAAGAATCGGGGCACGGAATTGACGTTTCTCCTCAGTGTCCCACAAGTGTCCAGAATAACTACGTCCAGAACCAGTGTCTCAAATTTAAGTGTTTTTTTTTTTTTTTCAAGAATTTATCATGATTTATTATTATTTAGTTTTTCCATGATTCTGTCACTGTGGCTTTCTTCAAGGGACTTCCATGCTTTGCCGCCGCCAGCGGTTTTGTTCAGCCACCTGAGCATTTTGCCGACTGCAGGGTTTTCACGCCTTAACGCTTAACGTCTCTCTCTCTCTGTGATTGATTTTTAATGTGAGCCGTAATCGTGTGTGACGCAGTGTAGAGCAACCTCACATTTTTCAAACCCCTAACAATACGTAATAATTTCATTTGTAACGACAAGTTTCTCTGATGAGAAAGCACTATATATATATATATATATATATATATATATATCTCATCCTTACTTTTCGGCGAAGGAAGAAGTTTTTTTATCAAGCAAAAATACAAAACATGCATCTTGTTCAAGCAGTATTAGTAGTATTCAGTGGTATAAATAATCATTAGCTGCAGCCCTAGATGTCTACAGAGAATATACACACTACAGTCCTGTCTTTTCCTCCAATTTTCACATTTTCCCCTCTTAGCAAAAACGCCCCCTTTTTTCCCCAAATATAACATGGGTGCACTGGGAAAGCTGTATTCAGTGGACATGCTCTGCATTCGCCGCTTCCCTCAGTGGTTCTTTTAGGGGAAACTGGCTTTTCCAGAGGTGTAATTGTGGCCATTAGAGGTGTGATTTGATTGGCTGTGAAATGTTCTCCCTGCTTTTTATTTGGGTAAAGTGAATGATTTATTTGGCCGTGTTTTTTGGTAGCTTGCCGAATGTTTTTTCTGCAGTAAAACGTTAGCAGATCACGGCGTATTGGTGTAACAACGTTGACGCGAGTTAAGTGGCAATTTCGCGGTCTGTACAGCAGATGTGTTTCTATAAAGTTAAACGACCAAAGAACAGCCACGGAGCAACGTACGCGTGCACATGTTTATGCATTTTACACGCGTGTGTCTGCGTTGGTGCGTTGTTGGCTGCTGGTGACACTGTACTCGTAACATCATTCAATGTCTGGATCATCAATCAGTCAGCAATCAATCAATCAATCATGTTGTCAACCACATGGGCATTTTTTTTTTAACCGGTCCTGTCCACATCCAATGATTGGTTAATCCCACCAATCAATATATGGTAAAATAATCGATGCGTTCACACTTCAGAGACCCTTAGTCAGTAGGAAGAGTGCTCAAACCTTGATGCAGAAGATTAAACTGTATAATCCTCATCACAATGTGGCCTCCTCAGGACAGGGAATGATTGAAATTTGTTTTGAAAAATGCTATTCCAGGCTTTTGGGGGCCGATGACTCAACGGAGCAAACCTGTGTTTGTAAAGACCTCCCCCCACCCCCAGTGGGGATGGAAAGAGCTGGGAGTATTTAGATTATTTTTCCAGCTCCAGCAGTTAGAAAATTCCCTTGCTGGTGAAGGTGTGTTAGTGTTTAGTGAACGGAGAGGAGAGGACAAAGATGGACGCTCCTCCTGCTCAGCTTTGCCCTGATTGTTGTGCAAAAAACGTTGCGCCGTGAAAGCCACCATTGAGAGCTGCTGCAGTAGGCTTCAGTAGTTTCTGGGACAGTTGGGCAGTCATCTCCACAGGCAGGTCTGTAAACCCCCTTGTTCTCCCCTGTGTGTGTGTGTGTGTGTGTGTGTGTGTGTGTGTGTGTGTGTGTGTGTGTGTGTGTGTGTGTTGCCCTAATTGCCAATCCGTGGCTGCTTTGCTTTACAGTAATGCTCTGGGCTGCTGCACTGCATTGCATCCAGACAAACAGAGGCTCACTTCTTTGCAATTTGGCCTCATAAAAGTCCTTCTTGAAGCATTTGTGGTTATGGGGGGAAGCTGTGAATTAGAGAGGCCACTGTTAGCTAACGTGCCTGATGATGATGATGATAAATGTGAAATTCTGTCATGTTCTCACGTCATTGTGTTACTTGCTGTAAATTGTGAGTATGCATTTGACAGCTGAATTAAATGGCCTTGAGTCACACTGTAGAGAAAAGGTCTGAGGTCCGTGTCTGTGTCATACCTCACCCCCCAGTCTGCTCTTTGACCCGCGTATGTTCATGCATGCGTGGCTATGACTAAGAGCCCGGTGGTGTTCCATCTTCCTTCTGCAGTTGTAAAGGACAACAGCGAGGAGGCTTCCTGATTTACTCATTTGTCAAGATATTCATAAGTCTGCGTTTGTCAGAACTGTGCTTCTCCTGAAGGCAAATGTTGTTCTTCATACAGTAGAGTGCTGCAGGAACGAGTCCTAGAACCCGGAAATGAGTCAGCGTTTTTGCACTTCCCCTCGTCTCTAAAGTCAATGGGTTTTTTGACTTGGGTTTTTGGTTAGATGCCTGAAATAAGGTCTGTGGTTAACACAAGCGTAGAATTACTGTGAGGAACTTTTAACTGGTTGAAGCAGTGAAACTTCGAGGGAAGATTGTTTATTTCTATGTAGTTATTCTTAACGCTCGTCATCGGTGCTACCGGGTCGGATTCCGCGCAAAATCAGATAAAATCCAGCAGGTTCACCAGAGACTCCTTCAGCTCAGACTCCAGTGGGGCCTCCGGCAGTGACCAGTCCGCCTAGGACAGGACCAGGTCCGGCTTCGCTGCCGCCTCTGGCGAGAAGAAGAGAGCTCAGCGCCCGGCAGAAGCGTCTCCTCCTCCTCCTCCAGGAGCAGAGCTTCTCCTCGCTGCTCTGCCGATCCCCGCCGGGAGCAAACAACAACGACACCACGCTGCTGGAGGCCTCTGGCCGTATTGCTGGGCCCGCTGGAGGGAAGGGAGGCGCGGGAGAACCAGAATCAGGACTGAGGGGAGCAGACTGTCAGACCCTGCTGCAGTAAGATGAGAGGTTTTCTAAAGAGACTGTGGTGCTCGGAAACACCTTCGTCCACAGGGACCTTCGATCAACCAACACAAAATGAAAGTTCCTCGTCGTAACTTTAAGATATTTTACATTTTTTCCTCTAGGATGTAGAATATGTCGGTAGATATCCCTCTTGTAAATGTTGACGCTTTTACTACATTTAAAAGAGGCGGTCGGTAACAAGTGGCTAAATGAGACTACGAAGACTTAAACTAAACGTTTAAGTATCATAAACTTGTGTTTACCACAGTTTATTTTCTGCAACAATCCAAATCCAATGGAAAAATCTCATTCTATTTGTATTTAGGGAACCTGTGTGTTTCTTTGGGGGTCGGCCTACTAAAGCACGTCATCCCTGCAGCACTCTATAGCTCACCGTGACCTACCTTCTATATTAGCAATATAGATCAGCATTGTTGCCATGGCAATTGCCTCCTTTTTTTTTTGGTTTTCTCGGGGCGCAGTGAAGGAGAATCCTTTCTCGGGTGACTTGATCTAGTTTGGGACTCTACTCTGACATTAACTCGCCAGTCTCTGCTTATGTGCAGCTCGGTGACAGCGTATCATTACAGGAACTGAAATCAGAAGGCTTATTTTTCGCTGCTCTATATTTACAGCGTTGACTACTGCATGTTTGCACAACTCCTCACTGTTATGCTTCAGACTTTCTAGAGAAACCACTCAACTGTACTTTATCTTTATCACCAATTTTCTCTCTCTCTCTCTCTCTTGAGAGCAGTCTATGACTTTCTTCTGCTGCCTCCTCATCCTCGCTCCAACCTTGCAGTGGCTCCCTGTCTTATCCCCTCCACCACCCCTTAAAATCGCAGGTCCTAATCTGTGGGAGCTGCTGAGAATCCTCCCACTTAGTGTGGGGGACATGTCGGTGAGCCCGCTGTGCCCACTGACCTGATTTAGAGGAAGAGGACGGACCTAACAAGATGACTTACCCCCCTCCTTTGCCCCCAGCCCCTGGGAAGCCATGATACTAGTGAAACTTGAGCCGCCTGTCGTTCTTAAACAACACAACAGATAGTCTCTCCAGAACGCTCCACACTAACGGAGGTTTGCACTAAGAGAACGAGACTGGTTATGATAACAGAGCATGATAAGAAATAGATGAATATTGATATGTAATCTTGGGACGGATGCTACTGTACGTGATTGGAAAGCTGCTGATTCTCCTGTTTGTTTGTGTGTGTGTGTGTGTTGATGAACCCTGTGGTGAAGTGGGAGTTGGAGTGCGGGTTACGCTACGAGGGAAGTCTGCTGATTGTCAGAGATTGAGGATCTGCTCTGCTGTGGATCCGTGAGCAGCAGCTGTTGTACTGACACCAGTATTTCCTCTCTCTGCGTGGGCGTTTACATTGATCCTCTTAAAGGGATTCTCCACCCAAACTCTCGGTTTTTGTTCCGTGTCAAACCCCCCTGTAGGCTTGAAATGTTGCGTTAGTTCATATAGATGTATGCTTGTGTTGTGCATTTTTTTTCTCCCAGGGACCCACTTTTTAAAAATGTTAAATTACGGTGACCCAATTCACAAAAGGCCTCATTTATAAATCATGAGAAGAGGGAATGGAACCAAAAAAAAAAGGATATTAACTTGTACCAAAGTACGCGACAAATAAATTGACTTCTTGTTTCACATGGGGACATTACATTACAGTCATTTAGCAGACGCTTTTATCCAAAGCGACTTACAATTCAGATTCTATCACACCGTAGGCACAGCTACGGGAGCAATTTTTGGGGTTAAGTGTCTTGCTCAAGGACGCATCGACATGCGACTAGCAGAGCCAGACCCGGGGATCGAACCACCGATCCTCTGCTTGAAAGACGGCCCTGCTCTCCACTTAGCCACAGCCGTCCACTGGGTCAAACGAAGGTGTTTGCTGGACCCGTCCACCGTCGGTTTTTCTATCGGTATCAGTTTTTCTTCATCTTGTAGAAAACCAGTATTGAGTCAGGGCCAATATGCCTGTTTGTTTAGAAGTTAAAGGAGAGGTTCAACATTTTCCAAGTCTCCTCCTGTTCACACTACAGCAAGCACAACCTGTTTCAGTGGTGATCGAAGGCCTTTATAAATCGAAGAGCCATTTGACTCAGTCTTTGAGGGGTTACAGACTAGAGAAAGCGGATCAATACGGTTTATCGAGAGCGAAACGCAGACAGAGTGAGGGGCAAAGCAGGTATAGTGCAGGCAGAGAGGCTGAGGAATCTGATGGCGATGTGGGAATAATGAGGTGCCGCGCTCACAAGGGATGTCATTGGGATCCAGCGCGGTCTCGGTGGGGGAACCGGGGGGTTGAAGGGATGGCAGCGGGGTTGTCAGCTCAGCCTCAGGCAGCTCGGTTTGCGGGTAGGAGACCTGATTGACTGGCTGCCTGACTGGGGAGACTCTGCTGAGTCTGAGTGATCAGTCTCCCAGACAGCACCGGGGCGAGAGGACTGTACTCGAGGGATGATGGGTAATAAATGACTCTGAGGGGGTCGCCTCAGGGCCGACGGTGACTGACAGCCGGCGAGTTCTGTGCAATTTCATACGTGCGTTTTGATTCTGTGCGTCTCTTGGGCGCTGAAAGAAAATGGAGCAAAGACGAGTGAAGAGTTTGTTCCAAAATGTAATTTAAACATAACAGCTGCTGTGTCAGATCAGCTGCCATGGAAGTTCGTCAAATGATGAGCACATTGTGGGCTAGTTCTGAAGACAATTTGTTAATGAAATATATATTTTGTAATGATTCGCTTTTACTTTTTAGATATGGCCGAATTGGTTTCATGTTGCACTTTTCCCCAAAATGAAAAAGGACTTGCTGAATGTTTTATATTCATTTAGACATGTAAATCTTTACATATCAATGTAAATATTTAACAAAGAACCTGCTAATAAATAATTGTATTGTTGCTGGGTATTAGGGCTGCAAAATAATAAGTCCAATTCTTTTTTTATCAAGATTATTGACCACAATTATTCACTGATTTTAGGCACAAAATATTTATATTGCATTTCACTTTTAAATGATTTTAAATTACTGCTTTGAAAAAGAATCTTTGCATCAAAATAAGACTAAAAATAAGGTTCTTCTTCACCTAAATTCAGTGCATTTTGGTTTTGCCCGTCGGCTCCCTGACGTGCCCGTAATATACAAGATATTCCTCTTCTGCTCTACTCTTGGTTTGGGAAGCGCTTGATTTCATACGCAGCATAGTTTTCTATGAGCATAGCACACATTTTAAATCAATTCTAAGTCAATATCGCAGTCGATCTGTTGTGGGAAGCCCATATCTTGATCTTAATTAATATTGATTGTGAAGCCCGACACGGTATCAAATATGTACACGCCAAAGCTGATATTAATTCATAATCTTGTTTTCTTTTATTCTTTGATCAGCTAGTTCCTGATTTAAACTTCTGCTTGCGTGAATTTAACACGAGAGAACTTGTCTTTCTTTTGTTTCCCTGTTAGTCTACAGCTTTCAGCTCTGTGAGGCTGTGCTGAGCTAAATGCTAGCATCAGCATGCTCACAGGGACAATGCTAATGTAGGCTAATGTTTATAACATTCGCCATCTTGGTTTAGTGAGTCTACTATCATTTAATGGGAATGTTTGTATTCGGTTTGTTGAGGCGCTAGATGGAAAGTTATTACAGCCGGTTAAATACAATTCATCCTGCGGTTGTATGTGACCGTCTGTCTGTACCAAGTAGCACGATAGAAAACAATCGTTTTGGCATTTGTACTGAAACTCGCGTGCAGTATTGGCTCTAGTATGCAGAATGCCGAAAACATTGACACGCTGCTGTCAGGTAGTGACATGAGAGGGACATTACTTAGGTTTCTCTCTTGTCACAGCGTCACAGCATCACACTTCCAGGGTTCCCAATGCGTCCTGGGAAAACCTGGAAAACAGTTGACCAATTTTCCATTCATGGAAAAACCTGGAAAATTAGAGAAAAGGTCAAAAGTTCTGGAAAGTCTTTTGCTGTCCTGAAAAATGATTTCATCATTCTCACTTTTTATTATCTATCAGAGCTCCCCAAAAATAGATACTATTGCTGTCTGAAAAGTTAAGTTCAGGATGACATTACTGTTGAAATGGTAGTTTATGGACAGAAGTCTTTTGATTAAGTTGTAATGTTGTGAACCCCCCCCCCCCCCCCCAAGTCACGTCACATGGCAGCACATGCAGGTTGGATGACGTTTCAACTGAAGTGGCCGAAACGCTGAATAATGTGAGTTACATCATCCTTCAAATGTAAATATTAGTCCCTGCTGGCTGGTTACTGGCTTGTTTTTATTATTAAATTAATCTATGATCAATTTGTCATAATTTCTAAGCAGAACCCTGTTTTCACTGAGACAGACGAAGATAAGGTGACACAATGTCACCTTTAAATACCTGAAGGTACCTGAGTATTTCCGTGCGTACAGTACACCGCTTCCTTTCACTTTAGGAATGCACTGTAATGCCGTCTTTCAGGTTACGGCCCAAACTGTTCCCTGTGTTCTCCGTTTGTTGTTCCTTCTTTTATCTCTCGAGTTACATCCCAGCCCTGAACGAACAGGTGAGGAGGACGGGTTATTTGTTGCCAGGGTTTCCTCATTCAAGGGATGTTCAGTGACTAATAGTAGCAGGAATAGTTAGTCACGGTCAACCCACAGCCTCACAGGGTGCGGTGGTGATAATATCCTCGAATGTGTAGTTCTTCTCTAATTGTCTTTATTCAACCGTATCTCAGTATAGCTGGAGCTGAGCAGGAGGGAAGTAATGAGCTCGGATCAGTGTTCTCCTGAGTGTTCTCACAAAAGGCCTTCTTTTAAAATTACACAATTACAACATTAGCCTCATCCCTCCAGAGTCCAAATCAATTAGGCGCCCGCCTCCTATAGCTTCCAACACAAACGCTGTGGCCCAGTTGTGGTGACTCACGCGCACTTCGCTCCGGGAGGAGGAACTTGGATCAGGTTTGGCAGGTGAACAGACAGGTGCAGCTTCTCAAACACAACAGGAAATGGACAGCTGAATGAGTGTGTGTGACTTAGCTTTGAAGTGCTTTTTGTTATTTTTAGGGTGTGTGTGTTTTGCTTTGCCACAAAGCTCAGTCTCGTCCCCAGTTGCACACGCGCACTTCGGCGGACTGGGAGGGCCGGGTTTGTTTTCATATTGACCGGGTCGTGTGTGGGATTTTTCCGTTCACTTGCTCTTTGGACTTTGGATATGTGAAACTGAACGGTTGGAGGCAAGGTAATTAACTCAACTCTGTTCTATTCTGCATTATTGCAAGCTTTTAACGCCTGGATGCCTTTTTGATTTAGAGAGAGTTTAGAGTTCAACATGAAGCGGATAATAAGATAAGAGATTTAATTTACTTCTTCGTCTACTCTGTACTCGCCGTGTATCTCCTGTCGTGAGATTTTTAATGAAGGAAAAACCCGTGAGTGTCAGCTCTGCTCTCTGCTGTGTCGTCAAGTTCCTGTTTGGTGTTCGGCAGTTTCACATGAGGGCCAGGTTTTACTCTCAGGTAACCATGGCTACTGCAAGTTTCCATAGGCACCCGCCCCCCTATGTCTACGTCTTCCGCGGCTGTTTGTCTTTCCCAGGAGCGCCCCCCCCCCCCCCAAAAAAAAACCGGTCTCGGGTCACGGAGTTCTTCACCAGGCCGCCGTCATTCGGCTTTTACTGCCCGATCATGCACTTGATCACAAGTCGAGCGTTTCCTTTGACTCAACCCTCGAGTCACGTCTGATTTAGAGACGGTATTAGCAGGAACTACCACAAAGGGGGCTCGCCATACCGCTGTTGGTCAGGACGAAATTCAAGGACAGCCCCGACAGTGACTATAAAACCTACACAGTGTAGGATTTGTGATCATTCGTGGGGGGAAAACACAATTTCACATTTTATAATGTTTTATCTCCGTACCCTATAGAGTTGAGACTTGTCTTCGAGCCTCATCTCTTCACCCCCGCATGTGCAGAGATGGTGGGAAACCGCGTAACAGGACTCATGGCTGATTTCTCCCTCTGTCTCCGCCTGCAGCACGGCTGAAAAACACCAAATTAGTTGTGCCGGGGCTCTAGTGGGGGCTCGCTGCAGTTTTGGGCTGTAATCCAGTTGAGGAAGAGTCGGGGTGACTAGAACGAATCCACGAGGCCTAGAGGAACGGACGTGTGTGTGGCTGTAGTTTGCATACTTATTAACATAATCTACTGAGAGACGTCACTTTGTCCTAATGGACGGACACATCAGATTAAAAAACTGGCAAAAAAGCTGCCACTGCATCCACACTGTGTGGTTCATGAGGTCGTACATGAATGGACGCACACAAACACTCACAAAGCATTTATTGTTGCAAAAGCTGGGTTTCTTTCCCCTTGGCTGGGCGGGTATCTGCAGCGGACTGTTCGGCTGGTGGCATAGTTATATTATATAACCTCTACGCTGCATCTGTCTCTCTCTGGATTTAAAGAAACAGAGATGAGCGATGTGGCCAAAATCTTCTATCACGATATCAATCATTTCATAGCTCGATGTAGAATGTTTTCTGGTAATTCCATAAATAAATATGTTTACATGAAATAACCACTCCTGTGTAAATTATATACTTGACAAATGAAAAGTATTTAGTGTTTTCTGTTTTACTAAAGAACTTTAGTGCTTAATAATCAGATTTTCAGAGATGTTTGAGTTGTGCATAGCACGATGTATGATTTCATTACAGAATAACTGATGATTGACAGCTGATCTATTAGCAGAGATGTTTTCATCGTTGCATAATCACCCACGTACCTTTATGAGTCAGTTGAACTGTGTACTACAGGGCTTATCTTACTTCTGGCCGGAAATAGTAATAATATATTTATGGTTTAACTGCTGCTTGTTTTATTACTTACTTACTCATTCATTTGATTGCATAATTGGCACCTAATTATTTCTGACCACTTCCTCGAACGGGAAGATTTTTTTCTGAGCTGTCATCGTCACACGTGTACTTCTTACAGCAGGAGAGACGAACAAGAACCCGCCCGAGCAGCTGAAGCCTGATATAGCTTGTTTAGATTTTTCCTCTTTGCCAAACACACAGCTCCTCCATTGTTGTCTACAAACTCACTGAACCGCACTGTTGCACTGGATGACACGCTCCTTTATGACCATAAACACGGGCAATGTAGTTTATCTTTAGTTTATCCCAAATGCACCGTCCTGGTGGTGTAAATGGACCCCAATAAATCCACGTTCCTTTACCCAAGCTGGGGTTTATGGACTGCTGGATGTGCAAACAACTGTTTGCCATATCATCTTAAAAAGATGATATTTCGTTTTCACCCAAGTGGCCAAATTATCAGTTTATTGCAGGTTTAAGATTTCTGTCTTTAGTAGAAACAAATGAGCTTAGTGCTTAGCTTTTGGTCTCATTACTTGAAAGCAATCTGTGTCGTTAAAGAGTATTTTTTTAGATATAAATCAGTAAAAACGAATGAAACTGAATACAGTCCAGAGTCTCTCTCTCTCTGTCACTCACACGCACTCTATTTGCAGACAGTGTCCAGAGAAGATTAGATGTGGCCGGTCAGATACCGGCCTATCAGAGGGTGTGAGGGAAACCAATATGCAGCTCAGTGTCTGCTGCCTCAGGCCTGGTGTCAGGATCGATGCTGCAGAGATTCTCTGGTCCCGCTGCTCTCTGTCCGAGGTCGACTTTCTGAAACGCACACTGGGCTCAAGGTTGCTCACCGACAGCGCCACCACGAGCGCCACGCCACCGCGCATGGCTGTGGCGGGACTACGCTGTGTTTTCCGATGAATCTCATTTGTGTTGATCGATACCTGATATTGTCTTCTTCTTCTTCATGTCTCCAGACCTCCCTGCCTCCTCTCTGCAGTACCAGTGCGGATCAGCGGACTACCTGCGCTCTCCACGGCTGGCGAAGAAAGGCCCGACTCCCAGACAATGTCACGACAGGCCCGCCATCAAGCCCCGGCCCCAGCCCTCCACCTCACCCAGACCGCCAACCGCACAGAAACCTCAAGGTGAAATCCTGTGACACAGTGTGCCCCCCACCCCCCCACCCCCACACACACACACACACACTCACACACTTTTCAAGGCCACATTTGACATTGCCATTATAATTGAAAGGTGCAGCAGGATCAAACCTCTGTTACTGAGCCGTCATTTATTCTGCTCCGACAAACACTCTTCTCTAACACGGTTGGTGTCAGCTGTCTGACCTCACTCTGTCACTCACACAGCTCAGTAGGTCACCTCTGAAGGAGCGGCCGGTCCCCAAGTGTTGATGCTTGGGCGGCTTTTTAAGAATGTTAAAAGAGTATGAGCAACATGCCTCGTGTTTTGGGATTTACTGAGAAACATTGTAGGACATCACGCTAGAGACTTAGCCTTAATATTAAAGTGGCTCACTATTCAAAGCAAATTGTGTAAATACTGACTTAACTTCAATTATATGTTTATATACTGTAGACGTTATATGCTGGAATTTTAATTCCTGTTTTGACCAATTTCTTGCTGAATGAAAAAGGTTAACACTTGAACAGTAATTCCTGTTAATTTTGAAGATTTATTGCTGGTGTACAATTTATTATTTAAATAATAATATAAAACAATTCAGGAAATCAATAATTATGTGTTGTGTGCATAAGAAAGACCATCCTCATTATTTTACCATATAAGGTCAGGGTTGTTATTCATGACTATTTGATCCTGATTAGCATCTCAACAGACAGATGTGTGACAAATTTAAAGGATTAATGATTCACTGCCCATGAAAAAATCCCAGATCCAAACGTAACAACATTCAATTTACAGATATATTTCTCTTCTCATTTAATTAAGTTTCTGTCCTTTGTTGTGTAGTTTCGGTGATGGCCACTGCTAGTGCTGCATCCACATAGTTCTTAGTTACTAGAAGAATAAAAGTGTTTGGAAAAGTCTGTTTATAATATATAAAAAGGAACTACCAGTAACATGAATAGGCTTTTAAAAAAAGTAGGAAGTAGGAAATACCTTTTATCAAAAATGAATACCAGAATAATAATGTGCTTAAAGACAAGGAAGTTAATCATATCCTGTATTTTACCAGTTGACAGAATGATAATAATGGTAGTGCATTTTCATACTGACAGGATGAAGTAGTAACTCTGGAGCACGGATATTTTGGGGAGCAGGAGCAAAAAGAAAAAAACAATTCCTCCGATTAAAAAAGCAGGAACTGCAAAGCGAGTTCCTGAGTCCCTGAAAAGGTTTCTGGAACAGCTCCTGTGGTCAGAAAATGTTAAAGCATGTAACTTCTCAATTATATGACTGAAGGACTCTGTGAACATCTTCACCTTCATTCTCAGGAGAAAATGGACCAATCAAAAGAAAGTCCACTCAACCGCTCTTTTTCTGTCAGTGACACAGAGGTGCTCAAACCATTAACGGTAACACATCATCACACGTCCTTGTTTCAGACATTTAGGCTACTGAAACCTAAATACATGCAAACATACCCACTAGACAGTGAAATCGTGAGCCCATAGTGTGCAGCATGCATGAGAGCAGTTTGCATTTTAAAGACACCGTTGACGTTTCTCTGTCTGTGCTTTTTTTTCACTCTTTTTTTTCTTTTTTTCTAACTGGAACCGCGGTGACTTACGCACACGCTCATCTCAGCATCCTGTTCTGTAATAAGGAAGTTGGCAGACAGCTGAAGCTCAGTGTTGGTCTCGCTCTGCACCGCTACTATTTGTTTCTATCCTGGACTGTGTTTTGTTCCTTTTTTTGTTCCTTTTGTGTCGTCTTTTTTTTGTATTTCAAATTTTTTTTTTTACGAGGAAACAACACATGAATTGCAGCCATGGAGGTTTTCTCACTTGGACTTCTACGCGTTACCTGATCGTTTCTGTTAATGTCTGCAGCCTCATGCTTCTCTCTTGCTCTGCTGTTCTTGCCTCCTCTGGACTTCTGCGTCCGTAGTGCCCCCTAAACCTTCGCACCTGCTCGCCCTCGGGCAAGACAAGAAACCTAAGAGGATCCCTCCGCCGCCCTCCAGACCCCTGCCGGCTCCCCCTCCTCCGCCTAAACCAAAGCCCAGTTTCGCCCCTCCTGGCTTGGGAGCGCAGCCGCAGAAAGAGGCCCAGAAGGTGGGGCTGCTCATCGAGAGGTTCGAGAATTCAAGGTGAGGCCTTCAGGCTCGTCGGAGTCATATTTTGCTCTGTAATGGTTCGGAAATGTGTGTGTCGACGTACGAAGAGAAGTTTCATGTGGTTTGCTTGAATTTCATCACTTGATGATGAAATTTAAGAAAACCTGAAAGACTTTCATTCTCTTATTATTTTTCCATGAAAACAAGTGTTTTAATAAAGCACTTTATCATGAAAGCAGGTGTGACAGTGTTTTTATTTATTTTTATTTTTCACCAGGGTTCCCATCCTGGGGGTGCTCCCACGGTCCCAGCTGCAATTGTGTCTGAGAATGGACTCTGCGTCTGACTTCACTTCCTCCTGCGGCCAGGACCCCGCGGCGAAGGTCGCAGGAGACTCCTCCCCCGCGGACAAACTTGCACTCGGCACCTCCGAACGGACTCACGGGGCGTCCGAACTCTCCCGCCTGGCCTCCGTGCACATCGACGGCTCGGACGACGCCCCGCTGGACGACTGCGACATCGCGCACGGCGTCGGCTGCCTCGACGAGGAAGGCTCCTCCCACGAGCTCCTGGACAATCCGGACTCCTCGGAGCAGAACGGGAAGATCCCCAACCGGGACAGCGGCATCGACAGCCCGTCCTGCGCCGCGGAGGGGGAGGCGTTCCCCAACGAGGACGCCATCGACGAGGAGGACCATTACGACAGCGTCACGGAGACGGAGAGCGTGTCCTGCTGCGTTACCCTGGGCAACAAGCGAGACTCGACGCAGGACGAGGACAGCGACCTGGATGAGGGGAGCAGCGGAGAGATACACTCTCTGACGGACACTCAGACCGGGTATCTGACAGACGCACACTCGGAGGCGCACAAAGTGAGTAGCATCATCAAGTCACGAGCGTAAACTCTGAACGACCGTAATTCAGAGTCTGAACACGTCGGAGGCGTCATTGTGTTTCTCTCAGTTTACTCCCATCCCCTCCGTGGCAGGACTTAGTTTTTACTTTATATTTCATGTTGCGTCATGATTTTAAGGAATGTTTGAATTGAGCACATCCCGCGAGTTCAAAAAGCTTCATCTCAGACAGTCAGACGGCCTTTCAAGTCGAGGAAAAAAGTAGCTTGTGCCTATTATTATCTCAGCCTGGGTGAACAGTTTCAAAAGACTACCTCTGCATGAAACGTTAGACACTGTTGCAGCCTCGTTCCGGCGGTCACAAGTGACTGACTCGTATCTAAAAGCGGCTCTGCCGTTACATAAAAGGATGAATACCTGCCCAAAAGCTGTAACAGGAGCTCGTGATGGCTGCTAGATAAAAAAGAGTCCAGAGACGGATATCTTCCCACAGCCGAGCTAAAGTTTCTCTTTCCTCTTGTCCTTCAGTTTGACTATTGATCATAAACAACACTGATACCTTCGAGCCGAGCACATAATATTCCTCGTGGCCTAAATGTGCTGTCAATGTGTCCTTTTTTTGGAGACACGCAGTTCCTGATATAAATGCATCAGGGTACAGTCTTCTGGAGGTGAGGACAGAAAGACCAAACAATATCAAACAAAAGTTTTAAGACAAACAGAAAAACAGACAGCAGAAACTGCTGTAGATTTACGTTGCGGAAAAAGTCTTTCTCAGAAGTGTGTTGATGCCTGTTAAACACACCCAAAGCTCACACGACTGTCACACAAACAACGCGTCCTCTGCTGACCGCCCACACCCCCGCGGCCTCTTTGGGCAGAGGTATCTCCGCTCTCCAGCGCTTCCTGATCCCGACGCTGCAGCGCAGACGGAGGAAGGGTGTGTTGGTTCTGTGCGCGTGAATTCTTTTGTGTCACTACAGGTGTCACGTCGATGGCTCTACTGTGTAATGACAGCCTTGTCACAGAGGATGTGGGTTGTGTTGATGAGCGTTGCAGGAGGTTAAAAGAGACTGGAACCTTTTTTTGTTTGCGAACGCTAAAAATAATGATCTTTTTGCGTATTTGTGTAGAAATAGCTGGTAGTGCTGGTAGATTCTCATACAATGCATGATCTGTGGTGAAAGTTTCAAACTACCCTCTGTGCTGTTGTGTGAGTGAGTATGTGTGCACAAGGGTGCAAGGGTGTGTGTTTATGTGGGAGACGGCAGTTGTGCAACTCACATTGTCGCAATAGGCTTGATGTTTTTCGTGACCCTGATGTGTGTGTGTGGGTGTTACATTTCTAATGTTTAATCATACATTTTTATGTATGAGAGAAAGAGACAGATGTTCATTTTCACCACCTCAGCTGATAACATCAGCTTCACACGCTACCTCGGCTGAACCAAACCGCCCGCCGACGAGAAAAGAGCTTTGTGAACGTCAAGTTTACGGTAATCTGCTCCGGATGCTGCTGACTGTTGCCTCAGCCAAGTCGCATTAAAGGATAAGTCTGCGGATAGTTTTCTTTATTGTCAAGAAATCCCGTTTAAAAACGACAAAAACATACTCGCAAGTATTGTCTGTGTGGACAAAGCCTGACTGTAGCGCATCCCTCTATACCTTGGAGCTATATTGCTGTTGAATGCTCATCAACGAGTCACATTGTTGCACTGAATGACATGTTCCCTCGTTACAATGAACAGGACCTGCAGCATCCTGCTGCTGTAAACACTCACTAGAGCACCAGATCCACAATGCAATTAGCCTTTCTAGCATATGTATGCTGTATGGGGACGAATGGGCTGAGAGAAGATGGGAAGTACCCATCGTCTGACAAATGACATTAGCAGTTAGTTTTATTTCATTTGAGTGATCAACTTGAGACACATCTTGACATCATTTAATCTCTATTTCAGGGGGTTCTACCGAGATCCCATTTATAGTCCAAGAGTTTCATTTGGAACCCTGAAGCACCCTGAAGGGCTGATGTGGTGCAGGGTAACCCGCAACCATCATGGTTCACAGTCACAGTTTTTGGGGGGTTTGTGTGTATTGGATTGTGGGCGTTCCCTGTAAACACCCATGCTGACTCTTTCTTCCAAAAAAGCTTATTTTTTTTCTTTTTAAGATGAAAAGGGTTCTTAACGCGTCTACAATAGTAGAACCGTCACAAAGAACCTTATTTCCAAACATGTTCTTCCTCACTGTTGTACAATAGTTATATTAAAGTTATACTACACTAAATATAACTATAGTATTATGGTTACGGAGGGAAGATAGGTTTGCAGGGTATTGTACATGTATGTTTTGTTCGACTGTAGTCAATATGTATTTAAATGTGTTGATATTTAAAATAGTTTAGACAAGAAAAATCAGAGAGTCTTGTAATTTAGACACATACGCTTTTTAGCATTAGCATTTTCTTCAAAGCATGATTTGTGGCCCCGTCTGCCTTGAACTCTGTTGATGCTGAAAACTCCTGCTGAACCGGAGGACTCCCTCAGTGATGTTGAGTGTCTGCTCACATGTTTGCCTCTTTGTTTTCATGCCTCACCCCTCGGTGTCTGTCTGTTCCCCTCAGTGCTCAGAGACTCAGAATCTCCTGAACATCGCCAAAGAGCTTCTCCACACTGAAGAGGCCTACGTCAAACGACTCAACCTCCTCGACCAGGTAACGTCTCTTTCTCCGTCTCTTTCTCCGTCTCTTTCTCCGTCTCTTTCTCCGTTGGCGTGTTTGCGAGTGTGACGGTGTGTTTTGGATGCCTCTGGTCCAAATTTCAATCTCCCAAGTGTGCCAGTGGTTTTAGTGATTGAGATCAGGGCTGAGCTGGATTAAAAGTGGCCCTGTGTGATCCACTGGACAACAACTCTTTCCTCTGTTGACTGGATTACTCAGAGCAGTGTAAGCACGGTCATGTGAGAAACTTGTGTGTGTGTGTGTGTGTTTTATTTTTATTCATGTGCAGTGTGTATAAATACTGCTTTGTCACCACAAAACCTGAGCATGTGTGTCCACTGTATGAAGCAGCACATATTGGTGTGTGTGTGTGTGTGTGTGTCTGTGTGTGTCTGTGTGTGTGTGCGTGTGTGTGTGTGTCATGTCCTCACACTGCCCTCTTTCACCACTTGTAATCCTGTGGATTAAAGATATTTCCTGACTCTTAACTCGGTTTATGATTAGAAATCTCTTTAAAAAACAGTTTGGGCTCGATGATGCTGCCCAAATGCAGCTGTTTTGTTTGGAGTCATTGATGGAGAATTCTGCACCAGACATTATAACAATAGTACCGTAAACAATGCACAAACATTATAGGAGAGTTTTAAGCAGCACTCCATCTGGTGCTTTCAAGTTTACTCTTTTGTATTAATCTATATTGACAAAGGATGTGAGATCAAAATTTCCAGACAATTAAGCTCAACTTTACATCGTTGGTGAAGTTTAGCGCAAATAATCAATTAGTCATTTGGTGAATAGAATATCAGAAAATAGTCAATAATACCCATAACAATTTCCCAAAGCATATATAATCAAATTCCTTGTTGGATTCAATTAAATCCAAATATATCCAATTTACTATCATTGCCAACGAAGCAGAGCGGTAAATATTTACATTTTAGTATTCGGAATGTACAAGTAAAAGTTCTGCTTGAGATTGATTTAACGGTGCAGTGTGTGTGGAGGATTTGGCGACATCTAGCGGTGAGGTTGCAGATTGCAACCAACTGACACGACCATGAGGCGAGTGTGTCGGAGAACTACGGCGGCCGACCCAGAAATGTTAAAACGCCAATGTTTAGATTGTCCGTTCTGGGCTACTGTAGTATATATGGCGGCCAGCTACGTGTGTAGATGTAAACTCGCTCTAAAGTAACAGTTATTCTTATTTTCGGGTGATTATACACTAAAGGAAACATACTTGTTCATATTATACTCCTTCTCTGCCAATAGATCCCATTGAATGCTGCACACTGTTCCTTTAACCGATCTCTTGATCACCAAAAATGCTCTCTTTGATCGTCTTTCTTTTTATGTAAACAGGTTATTGTATATATTTTTCAGCCTCTTATTAGTTCTCTCTCGTGTATGTGATGAGAATGAACTCGCGGCGGTTGGGTCCTCTTCCTCTTTGCTCGGTTCGCGTGTGGTGCAGAGATGCACTGCTGCCCTATCACAGAACGCTTGTGGAGTATTTACTACTGAGGGCAGAGAAGCCTCACGGTTCACTTCCTGTTTTTGTCACAGCACTTTCGCACGACAGTGGTTTCTATGGAAACAATGGTGTCAATCCTTAGCTGTGGGAAGCAGGAGGTGATGGAGGTGACGGGTGAAGCCACTTATCCCATCTGACATTAACTTGGAAACCTCTCTGTCTATGTTTACATGCCTGCTTTATGAACAGGAGCCAGATTTTGAGTTTTTTTTGGAAACAGTAGCATGAGTGTTTGTAAACACATGTTGTTTTTTTGTGTTATTATTTTTCTCTGCAGGTATTTTGCACTAAGCTCACCGAGACTGGAATCCCTCAGGAAGTGATTACAGGAATATTCTCCAACATCTCCTCCATCTACTGCTTCCATGACAAGTTCCTGCTGCCTGAGCTCAAGACGCGCATCACGGGAGAATGGTGAGGAATAAAACACTTCGGCAGGTCGACGGCTTTCCCCAAATAGCCTCGGTGTGACGTCCTTCTGGAGATGCTTTAGCTGCGTTTTGTGGCCAGTCAGGCAGCTGGTGTTGGCTGTTAAAACTCAGACAGCTGGGCGGCAGTGGAGGCCATTATCGTCCCGTCTTCAGTGGTGTCGGGTTGCTAGTTTTAACCTATTTTGTATCGGCAGGAAATTTGCCCCCAATGTGTGTTATTGTGCCAACATCAGCCACCCGGATAATGACTCCTCTAGAGGGCTGCGTTTAGGGAAATCACCTGTCGCATTATGTTTCCCCACATTACTTTCTGGAACTCGTTAAAGTGTGTTGGCTCGGATAGAAAGGCTTAAAAAACGGGTACGAGCAACCACACAGCTACTCAGAACAGTGAACCTCAGGAAGAAAGCTCATAAGAAGGACTAAGTTGTTGGAATTCCCCAATTATGTGCTTGAGATAAGTCTGCATTTGTTTCTTACTTCTGAAAAATGACGTCAATGCTTCCTGTCTTATCTCTTTGGCGAAATGACTTTTATTGGTGTCAAAATGTGAATCTGTGTTTTATGAATTATGTCAAAAGGAAAGATGTAAATAAATCAGAGCCAATCAAGTCAACCTTTAACCTCCCTTCACTGAGTTTTATCTCCTAATCTATAAAACGGACGACATAAAGTGACTTAATGCAGTGAGAAACGCTGAGTCAGCTGTCAGGAAACGGTTCCCGAGATGTAATTGAACTTTCCAAAACGCTGGCTATGTGTCATGAGACGAGATAAAAATATGATATGAATATAAATAACAAGCTGAACTTCCCTTCTAAATGTTGTGCTTTTAATGAAAATACTTGTGGATAAAAATGACTCTAAATAAAATAAAATAGTCCACCAGAACAGAATACTGCATGATATCAATAAACGATATCAGTCTCATCTATACTCCTGTTTTTCCACGCTCAGTTTCACATGATAGTCTAGTCCAGTAGACCCATTGTATTAAATAAAAAAAAAACACAAATTGTGAAGTTTTGGAAGAAAGCAGCACCTTCTGTAAGATATAGAACGTTGAATTCACCCTCTCATCAATCCTTGTGTTCGCTGTAGGGGCTCCAACCCTCGTATTGGAGACATCCTCCAGAAACTGGCTCCGTTCATGAAGATGTACGGAGAATATGTGAAGAACTTTGACCGAGCCATGGACCTGGTCAACACCTGGACACAGCGGTCTTCTCAGTTCAAGAGCGTCGTCCAGAACATACAGGTAGGCGTCTGAGTTTGTCTCCTGATCGGACACCTTGCTCACTAATTAGCAGTATATATATTTCAACGCATTTTTCTACCGTGTTTCCATTCGCTCATGCATGTATCTAATGGTTTTTACTACGAGAATACTCGGATACATAACTGGTTTTAGACGCAGATTTCATTTTTTGTTTCTCAGTGAACACATTTAGATGACTGAAGAGGATGTGTGCACTCTCATTGCACCACAGTACAAAAAAAGTTTTTCCCACGATTTATCAGTTCAAATCTTTGTTTTGTGTTTTGAACCAACAGAAACAGGATGTGTGTGGGAACCTGACGTTGCAGCACCACATGCTGGAGCCGGTCCAAAGGATTCCTCGCTACGAGCTGTTGCTCAGAGACTACCTGAAGAAGCTGCCCGAGGACGCTCTGGACCGAAAAGACGCCGAGAGTGAGACATTCAACGCCCACGCTGCTCAGTCACGACATGCACTCACGGCTTTCTTTCTTCCTGTCGACCTGTTTTTACCTCTGCCTTACCTGAGCAAATGTATACTTTCTGCTCACTGATGTGCACACGTGGCATGAATATCATCGTACAAGGAGCCAAAAGTTCACTTCACCGTTGCTGCTTGAGAGCGCTACCCCTCCGTGGCTTCACGCTGCTCCACGTTTACCTTGCTGAGGAGCTAGTTGAAGAGATTTAACCTACACGAGGCTATGATTCATTGTTTTCATGATTGCTCTGTGATGCATATCGTCACATGTTTGGTTTAGTGAGGTATCGTACACATCAAAAACAGCAGCCTAGTCTGTCACCCTAAGCTTCACCAGTTGCATAGCTACTGGAGGTAAAAGCAAAAACACAAGTATTTCCGATAATGTTAAAGTACATACGTATTATCAGTACAGTCAGACTTCTTATTACAACTAGAGGAGTCGCCCCCTGATGGCCATTTGACAAAGTGCACGTTCAAGGCACTTTACAGCTTCACTTTACAGAATTGAAGGTAGCCGGCAGTGTTTTTGGATTCAGGAACGTTTCATTCAGTCCGAAGTACATATGCAACAAAAGTAAAGAAGTCAAAGCTGACTTGGTTTCACACAGTACTTGAACAGTCGTCTCCTGGGTGAAAGTCCTGTGTGTTTGACCCGTCCATCTATCACGGAGATGACGGTGAGACATTCAGCAGCTCCGGTGCTTCTTGTTACACAGATGTCAGTACGATGCTCTGTGAGTAGTTTCTTCTACTGCCCGGTTCGAGACAGATTACACACTTCACATCGCGTCAAAGCTTCGCTCTTAAAGCCCCAAAATTCCATCTTACATGATCCCACGTCCTCAAACATCCGTGTTTCCATTTACCTTGAGCATTAACCTCACCACACCGTGTTGTTTGGAGAGTGTGGAGGGGTTTTCTCTCATCCACTCCAGTTGAAAAGCAGTTCATCACAGTGGTTTTTGGACCTCGTCTCCCGCGTCTGTGTGTCTCTTCTGTTTATGTAGGCCATGATTAAAGATGGCTGACTCAGGTGCTCACAGAGCTCACTGCTGGCCGAAAGCCAGCCTAATGCATGCGGTGTGTTTTATGTTAAGACAGTCCATGTTAAGCCTTTGATCCTGGTCAATTTATAAAATAAAGCCAGAGTGACCTCTTTATTTTTCACTGAGCAACAAACATATTACTTCTGTGTGTGAAAGAGAGAGATTGATTTACATCTGCGGTTTGCTTCAGTTGTGTTCAAATATGATCTCAATTATTCCGGATTCTATGCTAACATACATGTGAATGCTTGTTACAGAGGCACTGGAGCTAATCTCTACAGCAGCTAACCATTCCAATGCAGCAATCAGGAAAATGGTAAGACTTCAACTCAACACTACACTTCTCCGTGTGGTTTTTCTTCTTGTTGTCGCCTCTTTCTAAACGTGTTACTCAATCGAAGAGTTGCTGATGCTCTACTGTCGGTCAACAACCTTGCAAGGCTTCGTCTGAGGGAGTGAACAAGTTGAATTAGTGCAGACAGGAAGTTGCCATTTCCTGCCTCGAGTTGCACAGCTTGCGGAAGCCTGGCTGACTTTTCAACACTCTTCATCTCTTTCCTCCGTCTGGCCATGTTACTCGTCTTTATGACATCCTTAAAAAAACAACCCGAGCAGACAAGTGTGTTGAATTAATGATGAAGTATAATACCTGCTTTCCTGCCTTGCTGGAAAACCCATGAATGAATGAGCGAGAGTCTCACCTGATAAGAGAAATAAAGCCCTTTCTGGAGGAGTTTGCCTTATAGCTCCATGTTGTCTTCTCACTCTCAAAGAGTCTTTGTGTCTTTTTCTGCTTCTGCTCTCCTCATCCTCTTGTTCGCCTCGTGTTTTCAGGAGAAGATGCACAAGCTGCTGGAGGTTTACGAGCGGCTCGGAGGAGAGGAGGACATAGTTAACCCGGCCAATGAGCTCATCAAAGAAGGTCATATCAAGAAGATGTCAGCCAAAAATGGAACAGCACAAGACCGATACCTCTACTTGGTGAGAGCACTGACGTGTTACATTAGAGAAATATCAGACTGCTGCAGGATCTTTGTGTGTGTGTGTGTGTGAGCCTTTGTTATCTGCACTGCTCATTAACTGCATCGTCTGTGTCTGCTCTAGTTCAACAACATGGTGCTCTACTGCGTGCCTAAACTCAGGCTGATGGGACAGAAGTTCAGCGTCAGAGAGAGGATCGACATCGCTGGAATGGAGGTGGAGTTCTGCTTTCTCATTCTGTTGGACATCTTTTGTTTTCTCCTCGAGCCTCTTTTATGTGCTCTGCTAGCTGCACACCTGATCTCCTCTGTTTCTTGACCTCCAGGTGCAGGAGAACGTGAAGCAGAACCTTCCTCACACGTTCGCCATCATCGGCAAGCAGCGGTCGCTGGAGCTGCAAGCGAGGTAAAGAGAAAAACTACAGACTCTCAAAGTGGCCTTTGAAAATGTGCTGTTTCTATATAAAATGCAGTTTGATTTGAATAATAATAAATTATGCATTGTGTTAAAATCATATAAATAAATAAAGTAATATAATTTCATTTATTGTTTTATTGTTGTTTTATTATTTTTAAACAAACAGAGTTAAAGTTGTCATTATATAAATTAAATATAAAATCTTTTTCAGAAGTAACTATATCTTCACCAACGTACCATTTCAAAGATGGTCTTTTTTTCCAGGAAAACTAAATTATTTTCTCATTTTCTTTCGTAATGTGACTTTTATTTCACAACATCACATTTCAAGACTGTGTCATCATCAGTCACCCCTCAGCCAATCAAATGCAGGGTCACCATCCAACTACAAGCCAGCAGGCGAGCTAATCAGCTAGCTCCTGTTGGCTAGAGTGTGTTGAGTCTGTAAAATAGACACAAAGCTCATTAGGATTATGAATATTCATTCATGTCATAATGTCTTGCACTATTTGAGGTGAATATTTGAACAGGCTGAGGTATTTCATCGTCTGTATTTTCTGTTGGAATAAATTAATCTCATGATCTTTTATTTGCTCTGCAGGACAGCTGAGGAGAAAGAAGATTGGATTCAGGCAAGTATCACACACACACACACACACACACACACACACACACACACATGGTGGCGTCGATACAGTCGTACACCCACGCACATTATGCACACACACACACTCCCCGTCTCTCCTGCACACACGCTGGGCCTTTGGTAGTTCTGCTTTATTAGAGAATGGAATTAGCAACGATTTTCCTGCCCGCACTCATTCAGTGTGTTTGGGAATGATATTCTCCAATAAAAGCCGCTCATTATTGCTCATTTAGCACATTATACAGCAGGAGTAAAGCTGATTAAAACATTTTTACAGGCAGGGAGAGAGAGAGAGAGAGGGGGGGGGAAGGGGGGCGCGTATTACAGCAGAGGTTTGTCTTTAGTCTGTGTGTAAGCATGAGAGAAGGGATGCAGTGAATAGAGGGAGCATTCGGAAAAGCAATGGACAGTGGAATGTACGCTTAAAAGGTTTTGGAAATAGTCGGAAAAAGGTATTAACGCGCTACAAGCGGGGCACGTCTCTGGATTCTGGCGGCTGTCGGGACGTGATGCTTTGGTGCACGGTCTGTCCACACAGCACGCTGTCTTCGCTCCCCAATCAGGCAGTGAAAGGAAAGTTGGCTTCCTACCACCCTTCATCTTCTCCTTTTTCACTTCGCAGACTAAGTGACAGCCTCTGTAGGAAACAAAGCATCAGACTCTTTCATATCATGCTGCAACTCTGCACACATATATTTACTCTCATGTACAAAGTACGCACGAGAATATTACGCTTTCAGATGTCGATGTGTCTGATCAATAATCAATAATCCCTTTCCATCCCTCCCCTCAGGTGATCCTGGCCACCATCGAACGGCACAAACAAAACAGCGAAACGTTCAACAAGGCGTTCAACAGCTCCTTCTCCCGGGAAGATGACCACCCCCCCGAGTCACCGGTCAGTCTCCCTCTCCCGTAATCAATCGGTTCATTGATCAGTCACTTAGTGGCTCATCCTGTGCACTGACTCACGGTACACAGAACACGTTCGTCATAGTCTGGTCTTTGTGTTTTGCCCTGAGCAGCTCTCCCATCTACGGATGTGGTCGGATCATAACGCACAAAACACACCCATAAAGAAGCTCTTTCTTTCTTTTCTATCTGTGACAGTTGCACACGTAGCGTCAGTGAGTCTCCTCCTCCTCCAGAACTCTCTCATGACCTAATAGGGAAGGCCCGAGTCAAAGTGTATACAGAACTCTTATGGATCTGCTTTGACCCACTTTGGGCCGACTGGAGCTGGACGCTGGCCAAGCGTAACTTGACACGAGCCAGAGGACTCGATTCAGGAGGTCCAGGCTGACACCTAGTGGTGGAGATCTGCTGGTGCTCAGTGTGTTGTTTTTGTTTTCTTCTCCTCAGGGTCCCTGGTGCAACACATCCATCGACTCAGACGGCGAACGACTGCATGAAAGGGTAAGATACTACACTACAAGAGAAACACACTATAAAGGTTTATAATAATAAAGGAGTGCTGGTTTACACAGTGTGTTATTAGATTATATATTCTAGAAACAAGTTAGCGCTGTCTCTGGGGCTCTCATTTCAGAGGTATAGTACCCTTAAACAGGGCGATAAAGATGTGGGTCCCTGTTGTGTCCCCCTTTCTCATACTGTCTGTGTGTTGTGTGTGTTTTAGTAACTTGATTAAGCACCTATTTATTTAGGCTTATGCGCCATGTCAATGCAATACAAACTGAAAACTTTAAAACTACATTTTTGAATCTGAAAGACGGCGTCTCAAGATTTTATATCCATGCAGGTGCTGCTTAAAGGATCCTATCATTTTTGCTTTATTGTGTCATTTTTAGTTACTACTACCAAACTACTTTGCAATTAATCAAATTATTACAAACAATTTGCCACGTGATGAACGTGAAGACCTGTGCTGTGAAAAGGGTCTACCTGAGACACGCAAAAACACACATTTTTGTTTTATTAACTATTAATAGCAGAGAAGGGAGCATGCTGCTCGTCTGTCGTGAGGTAAAGAACAGTGACAAGAGGTTAATGACATGTATAATGAACAGCTCTGGACTGCTGCTGTTAACCTGCCAGGCATGTCAGCTCCTACAGGTTGTGTTTATGTCCCAACCCCTCTCTACTTCCTGTCTCTCTCTCCCCCCCTGCACCTTGAAGCGTCCTAATCCGGCTCATTAAGTGAAAACACCTTCACTATTTGTCTACAGGCTAAAACAGAAAGTTCTTGAACTGCAACAGTGCCTCTGTCCTTTTCTGGGGTCACCTCACTCTTAATAAAACAGACTACTTGGCTGATAAATGGCCACTTTTCTCCTCTCTGTCCCTCAGTGCATTTATAATAACCATTAACAGCCGGTGGACACCTCCATCTGACCTCCACCGTGTTGTCTTTAAGAGACGGGTCGTCTGTCTTTGTCTTGTTTAATAGAAAAGAGAAACGGAAGACAGACGACCAGACAAACAAAGAACGAACCGAGACGAGCCGTCAGACGTTCCTCCAGTTGTGCAGAAACTCAACAGACTAAAAACCTTGACATGTGATTTTCTTCTTTTTTTTTTATTTTGTTCATATTTTCCAGAAGAGTTCAAAGAAAAAGGAGAAAGAGAAGCAAACGTGTAAAGGCTGCAACGAGAGCTTCAATTTCACCAAGCGCAAACACCACTGCAAGTCCTGTGGAGCGGTGAGAAAAGACTTTCAGGAAATGTTTGGGCGGGATGTAGAAACCAAAGGGTGGAGAAGTAACTGTAACTGTAACTCTCTCTCTCTCTCTGTCGTTCTGCAGGCCATCTGTGCAAAGTGTTCAAAGACCTTGGACAACAAAACGAGCCGCGTGTGCCCGGAGTGTTTCGAAGCCAGCGTCAGCCTGGAGACTCTCGGTGTGAGCGAACAGAAAAGGAAAGCTGCGCCTGAGGTGAGACAAAAAAAAAACTAAAACAAACAAGAACACACATTTAGCAGCATGCACAGAGCAGTTTATTGTTCATGCCAGTCCAGTCAGAGCCGTGTCTCCCAGTATATAGCAACAGTCAAAGTCAACCAGGGATCACCAGCCAGACTGTGCACCGTCTCCGTTGAATACTTAAGTCACTGTGTGCACTGAAATCATTGTACACACTTACAGTACAGCACAGATTTACATTAAAAGATCAACTAATCCCTCTTTGATGACTAATATCATAATGAGATCTCAGCTTATGGAGGACCAGTCGTCTCCGCTGACTCCACAGTCCAGCAGCTTCAGGTGCCCGTCGGTCCGGGACGCTGACGATGGGTGAACAGGGGTCACGCTGAAAAGCTGATAGCCGTCCTCTATTGATGAAGGTCTTGTTGGTTTGTTGAGGTTGTGGTTTCAGTGACGAGACCCGCTCCCCCTACGAAGAAACTCATCTGCAGTGAGATTAGTCGCCACATGGGGGAGCCGTATGCTCTGCAGGGATTAGACAAAGGGGGACGACACCGGTCCAGTACAAATCTCACCGTGTCCTACATTGTTGTTTCGTAACGGTGAACAGCAGAAGACCTGAGCTGCCAGTTGCTCATCAAGTTCAAATCCCCCAAAATACGATTCCGATGGATTTAAATTTCAAGCTCATTCAAATCAATATGAATAAACCGTATTTGTAGCGCGGTTTCTTTACATGTACGCTCCTCTGTTATCTCTTCTAGAGACAGACGTCTCTAACGGGGGAGAACTGCCTGCTCTGTGGCCACCTTCAAGTGCAGGAGAAAGGGAAGAGCTGGTCCAAGATGTGGGTGGCTGTCACCAAGGCTGAGCCGCTGGTGCTGTACCTGCAGAGCAGCGGACAGGTAAGAGTTTAACACACACACACACACACACACACACACACACTCACATCTGCAGACAGGATGATGATCTAGCTGTTAATTACAAAATATTCCGCCTTTTTATCAGATTCAGAGATTATATATTTGAAGTACTTACCATTTATTTGTTTTATTAACGATTGTTATCATTTGCAATACATAGATTATATTACATGTGGTCAGCATTGTAGGAATAGAAGACAATAAATAGTTACTCCACATGTTCGGGTGAACAGTTCATTCATCTGTAGTGTCTCTTGCCAAACATCCGTACAGTGCAGCGCCTGCACGGGAACATCAGTGTGCATGCGTAAGTTCCGATCTATCCGATCCTGCCTGCGCTCCGTCTGCGCTCTGTAGATTTGGGCCCGGAGGATTTGGTTGTCCTGAATCTGACCTCAGGTAGAGCTGCCGCTGTCTGCGACGCTGCTCCTCCTCTGTGGGATCAGGTTTTAGTTTAGACGAAGCAACTCTTTGGACGTTTAAAGTGGTTCCTTGAAATCTTGGCTGTGCGTTTAGCTGTAAATCTGCCCAGGACACGCCAAGGAGATGAATTTCACGAGTGGTTTACATGATTGCTCTAAATGAAAAGATTCCCGAAGCAATCATATTTGGAAGGCTTTTCGCTAAAGACTGTGATGCTCTGTCATTCATAGCGGATGGAACAGAACAGAAGGGAAGTCAGTCGGTTAAAGCCTCCCCGGGTTCATTTCCAAGACTAATATCCCAATCCCACCGCAGATAGCTGCCATTCCAAAGATTAGGATTAATGGGAGTTGGACGAGCATTTCCTGATTATACAGAAAGAAAGCGGGGGAAGGGAGAGAGGAGGGCAGGGTTTATTATACATGCCTGGTGTAATACATTCCCCATAGAGTCGTGCTGTCACTCGCCGCATTCAAGAGAAATCCAATTTTAACAGAATTCCTCCTGATCGACTCATTTCACTCATTTCTGTAGGACTGCAAGGGCGCGAGGGCGGTGCCTCTCCCTGGGTTCGAAGTGAGCGCCGTGCCGTCGGGAGGCGAGAAGTCGGAGACCAAGCACGCGTTTCGCCTCAGTCACACCCAGCAGACTTTGCTCCTAAGTGCCCCGGATGCAGAACTTCAGGCCAAGTGGGTGGACGTCCTCTCCAAGGCCGGCCGCGGCGAGACGCCCGCGGACGCGTCGACGACCCTGACTGAACACAGGAAGAGCCAGTAGTGGCCATGTTGGCGCCACAGGACTCACCCCCCCCCCACCCCCACACACCCCTCCCCCCTCCTTCTCCCGTGTTTATAGAGCACACAATTACTTGAATTCACTTTACCTTGGCACTTTTTGTTTTGTTTTTATTCTTTTTTTTTCTCCACTTTTGAAAGGACCACTCGATCCTTCCTACGCCACTTCAATCTTCTCCTCGTGACCACACAGCTCCGTCTTCTCCCTTTATCTCCCCGTCTCTCTCGAACACACAGAAAAGAAACAAAGGACTATGCTATCACGCCACCACTGTATGTATGCGTGGTTGGGATATTTTAGTGTTTTTAAGAGGACTAAATGTTTTATTTGTAATATAGCTGAAGAAGGTTGCTGTTTTTTTTCTTTTTTTTAAAGATGAAGTTACTTGTACATTATGCGACTGTTGTGAAGCATTAAATCGTATTACCATTTGCGTGAATGTGCGTGCGTGTGCGTGCGTGCGTGTGTGTGTGTGTGTGTGTGTGTGTGTGTGTGTGTGTGTGTGTGTGTGTTTGGGTGCGAGTCCCCTCCCGTGTTTATTAAGTATTGAATGTTAGTGTAAGAAACCTGCGCCACCTCTCCGTTCTCTTCACTCCTGCTGGGGACACAGTGGCAGTTCAGTGGGTATTGTACAGTATGTATACTATAGTGCAATGTAAGGAAAGAAAAAAAAAGTTTTAAATTAAAAAGACAAAAGAGATGTGTACCCTTGTGGCTGGCCACTTGATGCTCCCACTGTCAGCTCCCATCTTACAGACCCTCTCTTCATACTGCTCTCATCTATAAAGGTAATAATTCCCTCCCGTCATTGTCTTTGGACCCCTTGAGACCTCTAATCTCAGTCTGATACCCCACATTTCCACTCTGTCATGATTGCGACTCATCCAGATGAGAGTACACAGCCAGAATGGGATCAAGTGGCCTCAATTCTGACCCTGTGCTGCAGGTTCAGTCCCTCAATATCTCCACTTGTACACATGCTTAATAAATCATTTCCATATACTTCTCTCTCTTTCTTAGGATAGCAACCGTCTGCCTGCTTCTCTCATGTTGGTGATGTGATGGAAACCAAGTACTGTACTGTAAAACTGTTAATTCTGCCCCCCCCCCCCCCCCCCCCCCCCCCCCCGTACCCGGCTCCTATGAGCCACCAGCCTTCAAGCAGAAGTAGCAAAAAAGAACTGGTCATTGGATCTCTTTGTGCATGTAAACTCACTCATATTTATGTACCGTGCTCTGAAATCTATGCCCCCTGTCCCTCTTTTTATGCCCCAGACTTCCTTCTTGTCGTACTGTAAGTGAGCAGCAGTGAGTGTTTTAAACATGGATTGTGCACAGTGGAAAAAGCAGTCGAGCATATCATCAATAAACAGACGTTGTGATTCGTTCAGTACGCGCGGTCCAACAAGAGACTTCACGTGTCATGAGGTTCCGTGTGCGAACATGCTTCTCTTTGTCTTTTCACACACACACACACACACACACACACACACACACACACACACACACACACACACTACCCATATTGTGCTTTCTGCTGGAGTAAAGGAATGAATTGATGCTCATTCCCTCCAGCCACTGATCCTGCATTGATGTCACACACGAAACAAGCATATGAAATAACGGATATTTCATTTAATATGCTGACGGGATGTTAAGAGGATTAAGCAACACTTGGCATACTGTGTGTGTGTGTGTGTGTGTGTGTGTGTGTGTGTGTGTGTGTGTGTGTGTGTGTGTGTGTGTGTGTGTGTGTGTGTGTGTGTGTGTGTGTGTGTGTGTGTGTGTGTGTGTGTGTGTGTGTGTGTGTGTGTGTGTGTGTGTGTGTGCGCGCAAGTGAGTTTCAGTGTGCATGTTTATGTGTCATTTAGTGTCACCATACTGTGTTTTTTGTTCCATTCCCTTTAAAGGAACAGTGTTTTGGAGTTAGGGGGAATATAATATTCAGGACTAATAGTTTATAATCACCTGAAGAATTGTTTATGTTAGCTTAGATTAGGCCGTTTGTCTATATCAGGGGTCCCCAAACTTTTTCCTGTGAGGGCCACATCACTGAACAAATCGTTTGACCTAGGGCCCGATCATGGGGGCGGGGGGGTGCTACTCGCAGGTGAGCGACTGTTGCGTCGTGCGCGGGGGGGGGGGGGGGTGCTACTCGCGTGCCACTCGCAGGTGAGCGACCGTTGCATCGTGCACGCGGATCGGGGCGGAACACCGCCGTGCGCGATACAAGCTCCCGTCTCTTCTACTTCTTCTACTCTTCTACTTCTACAGGGTGCGCGCATGACAGCTCTCATCTCGTTCGCCCCCTGGTGGTTGGCTGATTAAAATTCGATTAATTGTGCAGACTGAAAAAAAATCATTGCGTCTCTGGTATTGTTCAGGGGGCCGGACCAAATGTGGAGGCGGGCCGCATCCGGCCCGCGGGCCGTAGTTTGGGGACCCCTGGTCTATATAGAGATCGTGTTCTCTTCACGGAGTACGCCATGTTGTACTGTCATGTTTCTACACTAGTATTAGTAGAAGAAGAAGTAGAAAGCCGTTTGCGTTTTTTACGTTACCTGAAGGCCACCGTAGTTCTCAGACACGCTTGGAAAGGGAGGAGTCAGCGTATTAAGTTGGATGCAATCTGCAACTTCACCACTAGATGCCAGTAGATTCTGCACACTGCTCCTTTAATTTCATGTTCACTTCCAGTTGTCACTTCAGTTTGGTATTCAGTGTTTTTGGCTGACTCTTTGTACTTTGCTCCTTAATTGCGGAGTACAGAACTAAAAAAACAAACAATGTTGATTTAAAAAAACAAAGAGGACTAAGTGTCTTCAAGCGTGCTAGCGGTAAACATCAGCAGGTTTGCATCTCTAGACACATGTTTACCATAGTGACAATTCTATAATTCTGCAAACGTATGAATGTGGTACCAAATTGTATGCCAATCCATCTAATTGTTGTCGAGATATTTCCATCTGGACCAAAGTGGTGGACAGACCGACAGACTTTGCCTTTCCATGGATAATGAAAAATGTCAGATTAGATTCCAGGCTTTTCCACCTCCCTGTTTATTGTTTTTCATGCTGAGCTCTTGTCAGCTGTGATTCAGCTGCTTTGGCTCAGTGCAATTCCTTGTTTGGCTTCCAACTGTGTATTTTGATATGGATTCAAACTGCTGGACAGTATAGATCTACAGCATATAGCATAGATCTATAGCAACTGTAGGACACGAAGCCAAGCACACTGTGGCTTTGCCTGCTGTAGCGGCACAGCCGTCACCGCAGGAGCAGTGCTGAAACTCGCCGTCGTGTGGAAATCACTTTATAGTCACCGTCTCATTACTGCTGTTTCTGTCTCATGTCAGAAGACGATGAGCCACAGCTGTGCAGTTTATCTCCTGCTTGTGATCAGTTCCACAGTAAGAAATGTGCCGCTCGAACAATTTAAAAATGAATCACGCATGCTGATATTTGTATTTGCAGGGTGTGTAGTGGTTGGATGTAATTAATTTATGCATGCAGCCCTGAAAAGAGAGAACAAGGCAAAACTAAGAAAGGAAAGAATAATTATAGGACCTGATTTAGTGAAAGGGTTGGGTGCTTGAATTACGGCTGATTTCAGCTCTCGGATATGTGTGTGTACATAACAGTGTGGAGCGGGTGTATAAAAGCTGCCGCAGTTGCCTTAAGTCCATTTTTCTACATCTTGATTTAATTCAGTTTCATCCTCCCTCTGTTTTGTCTCTACTTTGTCGTCATCGCGTTTGTTTTTTAGCAGTTCTTGTGGACGTAAACTTAGTGATGTACACTTACAGGGAAAAGGAGAGAGGAGAGCTATTGATAGGCTGTGTGAACCGTAACTTCTTTGTTCAGCGAGTCAACACTACGAGTGTCAAAATGATGGATTGGAAAGGCTGGTCTCTCTGTAGAGCTGTGAGCAGCGGTGCAGAGACGGAGAGCAAACTGCTGACGGCCTCCTTCTGCCATTTTACATGCGGTACATCTAGAACAGAGTGGGACAGGGTGGGCGCTGCGTTGAGTCAACTCAAGTCTCGGAGTCTTTTCTCAACAGTACAATTTGAGGTTTAGTTGGCTTACAACCTGAGTTTGTCGCAGGAAGTTTTAGTTCTTCTTATGCATCTCTGCGTCGCACCTCTCTTTCTAATGTGTGTTTGCCAGTAACAGCTGATTCTACCAAGGTTGCAGTGGAACATATCAAGATGACCTCCACCAGTAGGCCTCGAGGCCTCCCTTAATGGCTCTATTCATCAAGGGCGCAGACCTCTAAGAATTAGCACAAAGCGCCGGGTTGTTTGTGTCACAATTGTCGTCATAAAAGTATCAGAGAGCAGTTGCAGGAGAAAGCAAAACCGGAACATTTCAAATGAGTATATTTGTTCAGGGTTTTCAGGTTGTATGATTCTGGGAGGCTTGTTCCTGTCACACGACAGCTGAGGGGAATGGTTTCAATGGGAAAGCTGTCATATGCCACTGGAGCTTAAGCCTCTTACCAGCTGTTTGTGTGTGCGTGCGTGCGTGCGTGTGTGTGCATCTGTGTGGCCTAGAAACATTTGCATTTTGCATTCCCAAATCTCTGATTGCACCACCCAGCTGACCTACCTATTTGGGGAAAGTGGGAAGGACGAACAACCACGTGCCTTTTTTTTTACTTCATTTAGTCCTTTTCAGCCTTTCAACCAGCGTCTTCCGTTGACCGGCCAGTCCGTCCAACCCTTTGATCCCGGAGTGACATATCAAGATAACCGCTGATGGACTGACATGAACTTTGGTGCGGATATTATTGGTCCCTTGAGGATGATTCATGAGAACATTGATGTAACCCTGACTTTTTATGTAATGCCAACAACACCTCTAAAACTATGACTGAATACCCATTAACCTCAGCTGTACTCTGAGATTAATGCTAAGAGAAGCAGTTTGGCATGCTCAAAGAGAACATTCAGCTCTCAGCACAGCTGGAGCGCAGGGCAGTGGATCCCATCCTGCGGGGTTTACAAGGTAAATTTTAGATGATTAACGAGATAGGAAAAATGAAAAAATATAAATATATATTATTATTTCTGCCAGGACGATCATGCGTTTATTAACGTGTGTGTGTGTGTGTGACAGTGTGCATGCATCCAGGTGTGTGTGTCCGTGAGTGAGTTAGTGTCCCCCTCTGTGTCTGTCCACTGCTAATCTCGCATTCTCCGGCAGCAAACTGCATAATATTAACCGGCCCCCGGCCAGTAGGGGCCGCATGTAATAACATAGCTGAGTGCATCTCCGACCCCCCCCCATCTGCTAGTTTGCGCACACAGTAGGAGGATAACAGTTTGCGGTGTGTTTGGCTTGCTGCTAATGGAACAACCCGTACACACACACTGCTGCTTACCTCCCGGCCGCTGCTCTGCAGCTCGTTTGTATTGATGTGGACGATGTGTTGGCCTATCTGCTAACAACTACCACACACACACACAGCTGTACCTCGCCGCAACTCAGCCGCTGCTACATGTCTTTTAAGACTTCGAGCCGATTGCCTGCATACATCGCTGCTTGTTTTTTAAGAATGAAGTGTGTTTTAGGATACTTTACATCACTGGTTGTTAGTTGGCTCACTCTTATTGCTTTGCAGTCCATGAGGGGGTGAAACGAGACGACTTCTGTTTCACTTTGCAGGGGCGTAAGCCAAAAAAGGTTGGGAACCACCGACCTAACGAGGTTGACAAGTTAAAATGGCAGTAACACTGACATCACCAGCTCTTTAGTTGCTATGGCTGCTTTGAAACAAGTCCGTCTGTACAGCTGAGCCTGACGATCCGAAACTGAGATGTCCTTTAGCCGACACTGTACAGCAGATAAAACGTTGTACTACCAGTAGCATGGATCAAATAGTAAATGCTTTTGTTTGGGTTCCACTTGGACCTTTCGCCCTTGGTTAAAGACATTATCTCTGCAGCAACACCCACCCGCAAATACTGAAGCTGTTGTTTTGTATTCTTCAGTGGAGCAATACTTCTCCTTTCCTGTAAAGGAAGTGGTTGCAACTGTTTCCTGCAGTTTTCACGATTAGTACTCTGTACAGACAAGTACGCACAGTAACACACGGTTTCATTGCCTGGGTGCGGTTGATGCAAGATGTTTTTTCACACACCACCAAACAAATGACTTTCTGGAAGTTAGACGCGAGACAGAATCGAATTTCACAACTATTGCTCTTGGTAGGATGTGAAGACGTCACACCCCGGGCCTCCTCGCTGAAACACAAATCCATCAAGACGCCCCGGGGGAAATGTTCTACATGTAATCACAAAATCTGGAGGTACATGATGGATATTTACAACATGATTATGATGAATTGCTGTAATAGTAACAATAAATCACCAGAGACAACATCATGCACATCTTCGTCTTATTCACAGTTCGAGTGGAGGCGGGAAAAAAACTAATGTCGTTCAGATTTGCAGCCGCTGCAGAGGGCTGGTCATCCACATCATTAAATGCTAACTAGAAGTCGTTAAGCTTGATTTGATGATGCTGATTTGAGGTCTTTTTAAGTGAATGACCAGAAAAGCATCAGATACGCTGTATTATCTATTATTCTTCTAGTTACACCCTCCCACAAGGGAAAGCAGTAATAGAGTATTTCTCATTTAATTCCCAAGTTAACTTAATATCTAATTTATTCCTTTGGAGCTTCACACTTGTATCTATTCTGACAGATATGTAAATGTGTGTGTGTGAACTTGCACTAAATTGAATTATGCAGCAGCCTAAATGAGCACGTCTAATGACAAAAACACAATCCGTAACTGAACACTGTCTGCTGTGGGCCGTTGAACAAACCCATGTTGTAAAACACCAGACCTGAATCTCTTATTACACAGAACATCTAACATCTCATCAGCTCATATACGGAACATTGTGGAGGGAAGTGGAGCAACGCGCCGGCATCTAAAGCTCACTGAGAGAAACAAGGAGTCGTTTGGAATAACGGCAATCATTTCAGAGTGAGTCATTTGGCAATATCGTACAAATAATAAAAAGTGAGACGCAGCAAACAAAAAGCAAAATGTGCACATATATAACACGAGCTAGAAAGACGCTGTTTTATGTAAGATACACAAAAATATTTTGCTTCATCCACTCACTACTGGAGCAATTACTGGAGAGGACACTCAGTGTGAAGAGGTTTTAGTGAAAGCTCTACTGGGCCCAGAGACGGTGTACCATGTTCACAAACCTGTGTGGACATTATGTTTGCTGAGGTCCTGTTCTTCAAATGTAAAGTGTAGTTTGTACATTTGGTTCTGTGAATGGAGGAAGATGGACATACAGAGAAACAGACCCAAGATAAGAACAGGATGAACTTCCCAGTGGAGCCGACTAGACCATGACATCCCTGACAGATTCATTGTTTTGTCTGTCATCAAACTCTGTTTCTTGTCTTTTCTTTTTCTGGCGCTTTGCCTCCTTTTGAAAAGCACACTATCCCCTCCTTTAAACTCTTACATTTCCATTTTTTCCACAATCTCTCTCCTCCCTTTGTTTGCCCACCTTCTATGTTCAGGACACACTACCTTATCACTTTCCTTCCCCTCCTGTTTTCTCTCATCCATTCCTGCCGCCCGCCAGACTCTCTCATCCTTCATTTGTTGTCTTCGGCACCGTCGGGCCGCCCCGCTGTTAGCTCTCCGTCAATACCTCAGCAGGTATCGTCCCCGGTTGCCACAGTCATATTAACAGTGCGTGGCACACATGGATGTCCAAGCACTTAAGGAACCTGCAGGGTAGCTGTGACACGACGAAAGTATTGCAATTCTCTTGTTATGTTTCGTGCGTTCCTTCACGCTTCCCTCATGTATATAGTTGTTTTTCTCAGGGGTGGTGAAATTATTGCAGCAATGTAATACATCAGCTGTCTGGTCGCTCTCCGCCCTACAGGGTGTCAAAGAACACGATTATCTCCTCAGTAGTCAAAGTAATATAGTATGTAGTAGTAGGGATTGAAATGTCGGTCTGTCCACCACTTTGATCAAGATTTAAATATGAACTTTTAAAGGAAATGCTGTGAATTTTAGTACAGACATTCATGGTTCCCAGATGGTGAATCTTAAGGACTTTAGTGATCCTCTGACATGCTCCACAGCCCCATCATGGGGTTGACATTTGTGATGTTGAGTGAAATGTCTTGATAACTGTTGGGTGGACTTACATGAAATGTGCTGCAAACGTTCATCTTCCTGTCAGGATGGATTGTAATAATTATAATAGCGTGTAAAACTATTGGATACTCATTATGGTAAACATACCAGCTAAACGTCAGCATGTTAGCATTTATCTCACAGCACTGCTGCTTCAATTCAGGCAAAAATAATAAAAAAACACCGAACCAATCCTTAGTCGAACCAATCGTTACTCATGAATCAAACAAAAGTGAAAACTGGAAGTGAGGATTAAATGAAAAGGAATTGAACTAAAACCGTATAATAATCCGAGGTGACATGTGTAGTTTTTCACAGACACTCATTAGAACACATACAGTATGAGCCACATGGTTAATCCTCTTACATCCCATCAGCATATCAAATCAAATATCTGCTGGCATTACTTCATATGCTGTTTTCGTGTATTTGTCCTAATCACATTCTCATCAAACGTCAGCTGCACTTTGTGTTGCGCTAAAAAGCACTTAGCTACAGGTAGCATGCTAATATCCTAAACTAAAAAGGTGGACAAGTTAAACGTTACCTGCTACAACATCAGCATGTTAACATTGTCACCGTTTGCATGTTTGCATACTGGGATTAGCATTTAGCTGAAATGACTGCAGCCTCACGGAGCCGCTCTTTGCTTCTTTCATTTTGCCACATTTTTATTTTAACCGCTCAATTTCTCAAAAGTCTATTTCTTTTAGTGCCTCTTACGTTTTATAGATCAAATAATATGCACTTGTGTGGTGAAAACCAATCACCACCAGAACCAACAGTTCTGTATCATATAAGCTTATGGATATTAAAGTAAAAGCTGCAATTCAATCTGACTTACTATACAAATACCAGCCTAACTGACTCTATTTCTCCCCCCGACTCAGCACCGCCACAGTAATTCTGTCCCTCATCCTCGGTGGTGTCTGAGAGATGCTGTGCATCTGTAACCCATGCCTTGCAAGCTGTGCACGTCTGTGGCAAAGAAATGCTTGATCAACTCAATTTCCTCCTAAAGTCTCATTCTTCTTACCTGCCACCCGTTTCCCATCTCCTCTCTCTTCCATTCTCCGCTCTCTCCCAGCGAGTGTGTGGAGGGGCAGATTTATGGAGCGGCCCGCTCGCTGGCGGCCACAATCCAGTCTGAGCGAGTGATTTGTTCAGAGATTACAGACACAGGAAACAGAGAAGGGAGTCTTAATGATGTTATGGACAGATCACCAGGTGTGTGTGTGTGTGTGTGTGTGTGTGTGTGTGTGTGTGTGTGTGTGTGTGAGAGAGAGAGAGAGAGATAAAGATAAAGATAATGTGGGTGTCATTTTGTCTGCACTTTAGTTAACAAGGGTTTTCAAACATGTATTTCTCAGCAGTACAGAGACAGTCCATCCTTAATAGAGCGCTGCAGGGAAGTATTTCTGGAGGCAGTCATTTAGCATCCAAACGGGTCTAACTTCCAGCTCGCTAAATACCGATGCCTGGTCAGTGCCCCTCTGCGTCTGACACCGACTTTCTGTGAAGACGGAAGTTTATTGACGCTCAGGACCAATTTGAGGAGTTGGGAGAGAGAATGTGTTGGAGCATCGCACTGGTTGCAACAAAACAACAAAAAGCCAATGGGATTTTGTTTTCATTGGCTTTTGGATCTGGAACGTTTATGATACCTACACGTTTAGTTCAACAAGATAATCTTCACAAATGAATAGTATGAGCGAGAGTACACACAACGAAGCTGTAAAGGCAGACGGCGCGATGACGTGTAGGCGTCTCATTAAGGCACTCGTTAGCAACCGACTTTTTTTAAGACACGTTAAAAACCATTAAAAAAAAAAGCATTGACTTTGAGACGAGGGAAACCAGAAGTTTAAAAAAAGCTAACTCATTTCAAGGTTGGACTCATTACTGCAACACCTTATGAGACTCTGGCATTAACATTAAATGGCTTCTGGGAAATATTTCACTTTATTTGAAAGAATGAAAAACTTCAGTTGGAAATAAGAGCTCGGTTTGCAGGTTTATAATGACTCACTTATAAAAGTGACACGCTCAACAATCTTTAGCCCCCTCTGTAGAATAAACCTTTGAACAAAATAATTGCCTCATGGGTGGTGCATCAACATCTCACTGTTTGTTTTATCACTTTAGGAACTAACTAACCAAGGGCACTTCAGAGAGATCACCTTCAGTCTCCTCCACCCAGACCTCCAGCCATATGTGGCCTGGTTGGAGCAGCACGTTGTTGACGGGGCCCGCTGGCAGAGTGCGATGGGGGCCCCCTTCCTGCTCTACCTAATTACCTGTGTGATGGAGCGGTCCCCCCCCCCCCCCCCCCCCCCCACCCGGCAGAGCCACCGTGTCACACTGTGTCAGGGGCAGCGCGGACACGTGGAAGCTGACCGCTCTCTCTCCTTTCCTCTGCCTCTCCTCTCAGATCAGGCTAATAATAAAGCATCTTCTATTTGTTCACGTGAATCTCACGTCGCCTATTTCTGCTTTTCTCTTATCTTTGTTTGCAGGGCCTCTTAGTGTTCACCTCTCGGTCAGCTTCTAAACAACACTCTCAATAAGATCTTCATCCCTTTTCAATACAGTAAAAGAGGCATTATTGACCGTCCCGGGGCTTCAATAGCAAACCTCCTGGTTGCACAGACTTCAGAGCACACGGGAGAATAAAGGGGAGAAGGCACTCGGAGTCCAAACTGTACCCGCTGAGACTGTATACGCCAGAACACATTAACTGTTGCTGTAGCAACCGTCTCGCAAATTTAGAGGAGAAAACTCAAAACACTTTAAGCAGACCAATTCCTCAAAATGTCCTTGTCCACTGGGTGTCTTCCTCTATCTTCTTCCTCCTCTAAACATATTCTCGAGAACTGAATTAGTAGAACAGAACGTGGCGTTACTGAGCACACTCGGCAGAGGATTTAACAACAAGTTGATTTAAGGGATCTGGTTTGCATTCATAAACATCTGGGATCACTGGGAGCTGAACTCCAGCCTTGAACTTTTAGCGTTGAACGTTTAGGAGACTTGTTTTAATGCCTAACATCATGATGAAGAGTTCAGTGGAAACAAGTATAACGTTTGTCGGTGCAGGCAACCAGAACACATCTGCTTCCTGTCTTGTCGAGTCTAGATAAATGTATCCTAAAGAACAATTGCTCCTCTATAACAGAAAGCACAATCAGTATTTTTTTAACACAACTCTTGAACGCATGAACATCCTTCAGTCCCAAGTACGAGCACCTTTACTCAGCGATGCTAATCTATTCATGAATGATGAGGCCAACTGCTGTCTGAACAGCGGCTCCCTGTTTGAGGTGCTGTGTGGGAGTTTGCTCAGGTGAACGGGGCTGCACCTGTGGAGAGGCACTTATCACCCACAGCAGAAACAGCCTCGTGCCCCAAGAATCCTCAATGACATTAGACCGGCCGACGTGCTGCTTTCAGATGAGAATGCAAAGTGGAAACAGGAGCGTTGGAGTTTTTATGCTCTTTGTTTGTGTTGGTGTTCTGTTATGTTTCCATGTGTGTAAGAAAATAGAGCAGGTATTTCTTTCCCTCATTGATTCATTTATGTATCATCATTACCCAGTAGAGCAACCAGCCGTGGTTACTCATTCTATGAAGAGACATGTCAGGAAACCAGAGCAGGGAAACAGTTTCGTGATTCATATCTTTTACAGCACCGGTTATCACCTTCACCGCAAGCCTAAACCCAACTGTGACACAGTGAGACACAGACAGAGAAGTGAAAAAAGGACATGAGGTATGGTTACATATAGAAGTGTGGTTACGTACTGGGAAGAAGCACTTTTGACATTGTACAGTCAAATGTCTTCCAAGAACCGCTCATTTTACTTAAATGTGTCTCTCCCTCTAACACCTCTTAAAAAAAAACCCAATTCAAATAAGCATCCTGTATCACCTGCTTTGAAGCTGTACAGTACAGTGATGATGCACATGCTGCACCAGATCTCTTTGATTTGGAACTCAACACACTCAAACATTAACTGAAGAAATGTGCACATTGGAGTAAGCGTTATCTCTTAAAGATGAACTTTAAATCATTGCTTAAGTGTGTGTTTTTGTATCATCACATGCTCAGTCCTGTCTGAAGCACCACATCCTGATTCAAATGCGACATCCTGCCCACAGAGAGTGTTTTTTTTTGTTGTGCTGTAGTTACTCGTCAGTGTCCTCCTGCTCGCACTGCGCAGCTCTGCTATGCAACTTGACCTGACCTGCTGTAATCCACAAAGTCATTTTTATCTTTGGCCGACAGGGTCTCGACCGATCACTTCGCCTCTCTTCGTCCTCTCGTGCGCTCGGCCGCCACAGCGCGCTGTCCGAACCGGGGAATTAGAGCACGTTCATGCTGCGGTGAGAGAGAGAAAATAATAATCACTGTGGGAGGACTCTGTGGATGAGAAGCTGCATGTTCACTGGAAGGTAGATAGGCGAATAGAATCGCGCGGAGAAGCTCACGCACGACTCCAGCTACACGGAATCCCCGACTTGTTTACCCTGCACCGGGCACGGAGGAGCACCGTTGCGCAGTCTTTACGCACAACCAAAGAGCCGACCAGGGGATACAGAGGGAGGCCGTCTGTCTGTCACCACCATGTCAGCGGCAACAGCTTCCATGGCAGATGTTTCCGGGACTGTTTTTACAAACAAAGATGACAGCCGTGACCGGAGTAAGTCAGGTAAAGAAATAACGAACCAAATGGTGTCGAGTTGAAGCGCGTAGGAATGTGTGTGGGACGGAGGATTGTTTGAGGCACTTTGCTCTTAGTCCAGTTCTATAAATAACACAAAGGATTTTACTCAATCATGTTTTGTGAGCGGATCATCTGCAAACTGTATAGAGATTTAAAGTGTGTAAAGCTTTATTTCCTCTTGTGTAATATCCCTTGAGGGACTTACAGTGACAGCAATTTCCCCGCAGTTGTTCTCGGGATTAATTATCAGGGTATATATCAGCTATAATGCAGTGTATTTTGCAGGCTTGTATCGTTTATTGTTTTAATGTGTATGTGATCATTTCCGAGAAACATAATCCGCATTAATAAATACACTTCACATCACACGATAAGGGCCATCTGGCGTTTTTGAATGAACATCAACTTCCTGCACACCTATCTTTCAGATTTATTTATTTATTTATTCATAAATTCATAAATTCATTCATTTATCTATGTATTGAAGTGGAAGTGGAAGGACCTATCACTGGTGTCCTTAACATCTTTTGCTGTGATTTGACGCCCCTTGTGGTGATCAAAGTGCAGCACAGGTTTTTTCTCCTCACATCCTTGGAGGTTTTTCCTTCATTTAAAAGTCACAAAAGAGGAACAATCCAAAAATCTCTCATGTGCATTGTTGTTGTTTTTCAGTAAAAGCCAGAAGCAGATTTTTCTCCCAGTTTTTCTCTGGTTTGGACTAATCCTGGGCCTGATCACATTATCCTTCCCGGCCCTGTTGGAAATCACCGACATGATGTCATGGTGTTTATTTGAATTCCAGCAGCTTGTGTCATGATGAAGTGATGCTCCCATGTTGTAGGTTTTTCCCGCCAGACGTGATGACACAGAGAGAAACCTCCCCTCCTGTAATATACTGAGTGCTGTGCTGTATGATAGCCGGTTGTTTAGCATGGCTCCAGATTGTTTAACGATTTATCACATTTACTGCTTCGATACTGTTAGAGTTCGATGCAGCAAAGCAGCTGTTACAGGAGGTGGGGTGGGGAGGCAGTGTTTTGTCATGCATCATTTTGCCGCCCTGCAGGGGTTCAGTGCTGATAGCTCATCCCACACTGAATCTCTTCTGTAGAGCTCCATTCTTCGTTGTTGTTCTCTGTTCACCCTGAACTCTTCTTGTGCTGCTTTTCAATCCTGATCGTCTCTGTAAAAAAACTAATTTTCTTTTGGAGATATATGAATTATACATGTGTTCAAACTTTGGCTGAACTTTTGATGATTAGCGAGCATCTTAACATCTGCAACACAGCCACTGTTTATTCATGCACACAGTCCGATTCATCGCCGGCTGACCTGTCGTCTCTCTCTCTCTCTCTCTCTCTCTCTCTCTCTCTCTCTCTCTCTCTCTCTCTCTCTCTCTCTCTCTCTCTCAGGTCAGACCCAGGCTCAGTGCACACCTAGGCCCCTGCCAGCCCTGGGCACCCAGAGGATCATCCAGGGCAATGGCACCACCGTGGGCACAGTCATTTCCCTGCAGTGCCCGGCCAAACACAAGCTGGTGGGAAGGGAGCTGATGTGTGTCATGGACACCAACAGCCCCCACTGGGTGGGGGATACCTACTGTAAACGTGAGTAGCAACAAATCCCTTTTGTTGTCAATACAGTAAAAACAAAAGGCTCTTATACACACACTTTATAAATGAAATGTGTGCGGGCAGATTAAATGTTCCAAAAGCTTTTACTGGGGGAATTGCAGTGGCTGCAAAAACTTCCCCCTGAGCTGTCTGTCCGCTCATTATTCTGAAGAGATGGGCTATAATATACTAAACATTATGTGATGGGCAGTAGTTGATATGGGCAATGTTACGCGAAGACACTTAAGGTAGGATTCAACTTGTGATAATTTATTCTTCTGAATTATGTGAGGACACATTCGAGCGAAAATTATTTCTCGCTTGGGGATGAAACTCATTAAAGGAGAATATTAATGCAAATGGGGGTAGAGAGGAATCATTTCTAGCAGGTGCAGAGTTAGCCGCTCTTTTGAAGAGCGAGTGGGAAAAGTGAGCGCAAGAGCCTAATTATGTTTCAGGATCAATCATCATGGGAGAGAAGGCGCTGTCTGGTGTGAGACTGAAAGAAATAAAAAAACGGAATTTATGTTTTGTTTCCCCTTCCGTTTATATATATATATATATATATATATACTGTATATAGCAGCCTGTGACTTATGTCTGTAAAGCCTAAGGTGGCAGAGTCTGATAAGGAATTGCTGTACATAGATTTTGCAGCGTGGTAAATTTAGCTGTCAAATAAATGTGTTGTATGGCAAGGAAGTAAAATCGATGGATCAGTCAACTGTCTTCTTCTTCTCTCACTCCAGCTGTGTCTCCCTTTGACGACCATGGTTTCCGCGTGGCTGTGCTGGCGTCCATCGTAAGCTTGGCCGTAATCTTCTTCATGTCCGTGGCCTTCATCACCTGCTGTTTGCTCGACTGCGTGAAAGAGGACAAAAGGAAAAACCATGAGAGGTGACTTCAAAGTACCAATACCACAACGTACAAATACTCTGTTGCAAGTAAAAGTCCTTCCCTTAAAATCATTAGAGGTGCCCTGTGGAGAAACAAATGTTGTGTTTACAGTCACTGATACTCACCAAGATGCATTTTGAGCACATTAAAGTACATACGTATTACCAGGAAAATGCAGTGAAAGTAAAGTAAAGAAAGTAATAACTTAAAGCTGTTAGTTTCCCTATGAAATGGAGTGAAGTATTAAGTACCATAAAATGGAAATACTCAAGTCAAGCACAAATACTTCATAGTTTTTTATTTACTTGAGTTAATGTACTTACTTTCCATCACTTGAAGCAAAGAATGAAGAAGAACAAAGACGAGAGTCAGATTCCTGCGATGCATTTACAAAGTGAAACACTGACGTGCAGATTTAAATATATATTTTAAACAGGGAGTCAGAAATGTGGCAGTGGGAGGAGCAGGCCCAGCATCAGGGGGACAGCAGGTCTCGCTACAGCCATAAAGGCAGGAACAACAACAACAACACCACCCAGGACAAAGTGCAGTCCCTGTGGGACACCGGGACCCCGGACATGTGTGACAACATGCGAGCCTGCAGGTGAGATGTGGGCTGACTTTTGCCTAAACTGTCAAAAAAGGGGGGTGTGAATAAGACAAAAAACAAACTTCCTGTCTTAACCTCCACAGATGTCATCAGCAGTACGCGTATGGTCCTGCCTGCACATATGGCCCCACTCCTCCGCTTTCTACTCTCCCCGGCTATGACTACGACCAGCCTCTCTTACCCAGAGGCCCAGGAGCTGCACAGATCTCTGGTCCGCCCGAATACAACGGACCTCCTCGGCCCCGTCAAACTACGAACCCAGACCCGGTCCAGGTCTCGGCAGCGGGGCCCGGGTTGGCGCGGCAGTATGGGGGACAGCAGAGCGGCTTGTCGGGAAGGATCCCATCAACCACAGCTGATGAGTCCGGCGCGAGGAATGTGAAGCCCGCCAAAGAATTTTCTTTTCGGATTATATCAGTGTGAGGACACATTACACAGGAGGCGAAAAAACATCAGTCAAGAACTTGTTTACTGACCAAAGATGTCGGTCTGTACGTTGAGGACTACGGGAAGAAGTAACAGAGCATTCCTGATGTGGAAATGATCAAATCTGCGGCTCTGCACAGTGTGAAGGCTCTACAGACATACTGATGAGACAGATTTATGTGCCTTTTGTAAACTGTAATGGCACACTGCCCTCTGTCTGAAAAGGGGAGCCATTGCACTTTCAGTACACCGGCCTTGTTAGATGATACTCCCTGTACATAGAAGGTCCAGGGACCTCCATGCCCTCAGTTGAGCTCTTCAGAAACCCATGAAATGGTTGTGTTTTGTTTAAAGTTAACGATTAAAGTGTTTAATGGGACGCACGTTGTTAGCAGTTGAGGAAGTCGTCTGAGAAACTCAGTTCTCAGTGCTGGAAAGTCCACTTTGTTGGTTGAGGGGAGCAGCTGGAAAGCACCAGCCGGTAGTATGTAAATATCTTTTTTTTTTTTTAAAAGAATGTAAATAAATAAATAAAGACTCTGAAGGACCAATGCAAATGTTTGCAGCAAGTACAATGATATGTGACTGTATGTGTGACGATGTAGTGCACACACAGGCATTTCAAGTGACATGGTGGAGAAAATATTACTGACAAGATTGTTATCATTATATAATTATTATTATTATTATATACAAATAACAATAATGTCTAAGTCTAATAGAATAAAGGGGAATACAATAAAGTGATGATTGACACCTCTGCGGTTCCGTGTTTGCAACTGAAAGTGTATCTGCTGGTAATCGGCTCAGTCTACCGTCGCTGTCTGCGGATTGATAATCACCGCGTGGCCCTGAGGTCAGTCATGTGAGGTCAGTCATGTGGCTCCATGCGCAGCGGGGCGGCGCAGTGCGGCGCAGCGTGCTGATGTAACCGGACAGCAGCGACCGTCGCACCAGGGGGAGACCGGGAAGTTTCACCGGGAGGCTCTCGGTCGGAGGGAGCGTCTGTTTTGTCAGTATGACAGGTTTGTGAATCACGGGTAAGATGTTTTTGGCTCGTTTCGGATTAGAAATTAAAGGACTTCCGCCTCCAAGCGATCGCTGACCCCCCGCTGGGCTGTGTGGGTGCGCCACTTGTTGCATGGAAGTTGTAAGTTTAGCGTGTTGCAGCAACGTGTCATCAAATTGTGACGAAGTGTTACTGCTATATTCTGTCCAGATAGCCACTGTTATATAAATAAATATGAGCAGTTAGACAGACAGGTCGATTTACATGATGTAATTTAACATGCATGATGAAGCTCCTCCATCAATCACATCCAAATCTGAAATATTTCTCTTAAATCTGACATGAGGATGAGACGGTTTCATTTAGTCTCGTTTGTTTGTAGCAGGAATCAGGATTTTCTTCCTCACATGTTGAAAGATTTGCCAGAATAAAGAAAAAGTAAAGCTATACCTTAAAGTTTAACTTAATGATGAATGTTAAAACGGCTTAATTTGTTTGCTGCATCTCTACTAAGGTCAGTGTAATGTGGAAATTCTTCACAAGTCTTAATGACGGATGTCCAACACAGAACATGCAAAGATCAACGATGCCCTCAAGTAAACCCCTCACCAAGACGTATTAAGGGACACTTATTAGGAGATTGGCTTCCACCTTTTTTGTTGTACAGTCTTCCTTCACACCTCAATGCTGAAGACCTAATGATCTGGGGACGACAGCAACAGTGAGTTTGTGGGATTTGGTGGCGAAACCAGGGTCTGTATCCTTCAAAGACGTTTACAAAATGCATCCTTTATACCTTTAACCGCCATCAAAGAACATGGGCTTCACCAAACATGGTGTTTACTACATGTTGTTCATACCGGTGCCAATTTTACAGCCCCTGCATTCACCTTTCTAAACAGGAGAATAAACCTCTTAGTCATTTATTTTCAGAACAGGACTGATGCCAAGACCAGCTTACTAAGAAACTACTTAGGTTAAGGCTAGACATAAAATCTGCAGGCCGTAAGTAAGATTTTTGTAGCATGCTCTAATTTTACAGGGTGAGAGCCACAGTCTGTATAAAAGAAGTGGACGTAGTCAACATGATGTTAACTATTGGTTTGTAGACTGTGGATTTGTAGCTAAACGACAACCTCCGGTTCTGAAAAGTAAAGCCAATGTAGAAGTACATTAAACCTGCATTCTCTCTAATGTCCACCAGGGGGCGACTCCTCTGGTTGTATAGAAGTCTATGAGAAAATGACTCTGCTTCTCTCTTGATTTATTACCTCAGTAAACATTGTAAACATGAGTTTATGGTCTCAATCTCTAGTTTCAAGTGTTCTTTAATACAGCATGATGTTCATTTAATAAATTATGGTCCATTTAGAGTCAAATAGATCATAAAGTAGGGTATGCTTTAGGGCGGGGCTACACAGTGATTGACAGGTTGATACCACAGTGTTGTCCGGTCGAGGAGTTGTCCGTGTTCTCCTCCTACAACTTTAACCCTTTCGCAGTGCATTTTCACTTCATGAAAGTTAATTGTAACATTAGGTTTGCCTGTTGTATTCAGTGTTCGGATGTATTTATCTCTCCACCCTTTCGCGTCCACTTCTGGTTGCAAAAAACAAGATGGCGACGGCTAAAAATGCAGAAAGCAAGGCTTCAAAACCGTACTCCACAAACCAATGGGTGAAGTCAGGACGGAAACTGTTTCTGATGCCTTCATGAACATAAATTAAAGTGTATCTGTCAGAGAGCATTTTATTTAATACCGCCTCCTGCTCATCTCTTCTTTAATGTTGTCATTTCTATCGATCTTGACTAGACATTGACAATTACGAGCAGCTCCAGAGAGACGCCCAGTTCCTTTGCTCAGATCCGAGGATGGACACTGAACTGGTTGACAGACTGGTGCTGCAGCTGAACAGGATCTACCCCCAGATACTCAGCGACAAGGAAGCCCACAGGGTCACTGCAGATAACATTTAACATCTCATATTTTCTCGTTTTTCTCATCACAGTGGCTTTAGACTTGAATCTGCTGATCTGAAATTGATCCTGAAATAGAAGAAGAGTGTTTCAGGTGTGTTCACAGTGATTTAATTCAGCATGTGTCTCCCTGCAGTTCAGGGACCTGAGCGTGCCCACCAAGGTGAGGTTAGCTGAGCTGTTGACGTACCTGCGTGGGAATGGCGAGGAGGCGTGTCATGAATTCTACAGAGGACTTCACATCCTCGCTGAGAACGTCTACGCCAGCCTTCCATCCAGAGTTATACAAAGAGGTACAGGCCTGTTTTCATTCCAAACGGTGTCAAATATCTACGCTTTGTCCACGCCCCTCGGCGTCTGATACCAACAAACCCTTTAGGGTCTGTATAAAGCGCGCCGGGCTTTCAGGTCACTGTAATGTAAACCCATCTGCAGCATTATTAGACACTCAGAGAAAATGCTCCATTAGTGTTGTGATGTATACAAACACACAAGGAGGGAGGGTCAAACAAAAACGTTCAACCAGGAGACCTGATTTGATTTGATTTGAAGTTACATTAGTGATGGTTGTGACGCCTTTTCTGTACTGATATTAAATTGTATTAGTTTGACTTAGTTTACATTTTACTTAGTTAACATCGCTATATTAAAGGTGCGGTGTGTAGGATTTGCCGGCGTCTAGGTTGCAGATTGTAACCAACTGTAACTTCTCCAGTGTGCCAAGCGTGTAGGAGAACTACGGTGGCCTATACGCCAAAATGTGGAACGCAAAAGGCCCAATCTAGAGCCAATATTTAGTTTGTCCGTTTGAGGCGACTGTAGAAATATTGGCATCTTACTCCGCTCTGTATGTAGACGGAAACATCTCATTTTAAGGTAACGAAAGCACAACAATTCTTACATTCAGGTGTTTATACAGTAAAGAAAACAAACTTATTCCTATTTTATTCCATTTCTACCAATAGATCCCCCTAAATGATACTCATCTGTTTGAATTCACAAGTGGGTTAGCCCACCAGTGGGGAGCAAAGGAGTCTGCCAAAGTGCCAGTATGGGAAGAGTTGGAATGAGACCCTCCCTTCTCAAACATGTCCCTCACACCTGAATGTGTTTTTAAGAGGCAGTGATGTCTTGCAGTAGTTTAGTGGGGATATAACATTACATTTACAGGAGAGTCACAGACCACCGTGACAATATAAAATAGGTCTAAAACGTAAGTGTTAATCTACGCAGCATGTTCATGTGCCAGTGTTCAAACGCGCGATCTTCTGGGATTCAGATTCTGTTCATCCTTTTCTGAAATTCCTGTGCATAATATTATTAAAGTTAATTACGCTGACTCATCCTCTCTTTTTACACTAATTGTAATGTCATATTAGACCGTTTAGGTGCAACATGTGTTTTAAAGTGAGATGGTTTGGCACGTCTCACTAGCAACGGCCCCGGTTGTCCCATGATGGCGGATCCCCTGCTGTGTAATTGCCCTGTCTGGCCTTTTTGTAGGCTTATTCTATATCCTATCCAAGACTCACAAGGAAGCCAATGTGCTGTCTGGACTGCACTCCAAGGCGTGGATGTGACATTACACAGGCTGGTATTTAAAGTGCGGGGTTTACCCGTTAACCGTCTTTGCTCTCTGTTCTAGAAGTGGCCGATCCAAAATGGACGAACACTGTGGCAATCCACCCGCAGCGATACGTGCTGAACGACAGAGGTACATTTAATCCACACAGTGTAGTAGATGTGCATGTATAGTTTACATGACTGTCAACAACATAAAGTATTTTATATTAACCTCATGTAGAGATGAAGTTGTAAGCAGGAACTAATATGAAAACACTTCCTCTCTGGTGCATTCAACAAAGCATTGTGTCCATGATTGATTTTAAAGACACTTGACTGACAGTCAGTTTCTTTAAGTTATAAGTGAATAGAGTAAAATATTGAACTGATAGTTATCTCCATGAAACTTCCCCAATTGATTACTTACAATAAAGCAATTTTTTTTTTGTATTGTAAGCTTTCTGAAATGTAATTTTAAAATATGCAAATTAGGCATGCTCTTATCAAATATGTGCTGGTTTGCATACATTTCCAGAACAGAACTCTGAACGTTGGATAAAGCCAGGTTCAAACTTCTTGTTTCATTTTGTTGACATATTTGGGTCAAAGGTTTCCACCGAGGGAATTTTGGATATCTCTTTGTACCACTCAACAAATCAGACCATGCTGCTTCTAAAAGATCCCTTTCGCCATGTTTTAGGAATAACATGTTGTATAAATCAGAATATAGACAGCAAGGAAACTGGACTGTTTGGTGTATGTAAGAGCTGCTGAAGTGGAGATTTCTGGATCAGAGTCTGAGAAAAACTAATTTAGAGAAAACGGCCTTTAAAGAGATCTAAAGTTAAATTTTGAAGGTGAATAGGGTAAAGAAAATGTATCTAACAGATATCACCATGAAACTTCCCCAGTTGATTACTGACATTATGACAAATATGTTTTGCATTACAAGTTTTCTAAAAAAGTTATGTTTGAAATATGCAAATGAGGCATTATCTAATACTAACTTTTGATGAATTTAGGAGAAATCTACAGACGCAAATATACAAAGTAGTAAAATAAACACCGTAATGTGTGTTTTGGATGTTTCGTTTTCACTAGTATGAAAGAAGACATGAAGCAAAAACTCAAAATTGATCAGTGCATAAAAACAATGTTTTTCACTGAGGTGTCTCGTCTTAGCAGACAGTCAACAACCCTCGTGAATATATTGCCCTTGAATAACCGCTTATGTTATTTCATGTCCTTTTTAAAAGTCATTGGGCATTGTGCTGGATTACCTGTTCAACGAAGGTGTCTAGTCTTTACAAATTGACTTTTAATCCCATACTGGCATCAACTGAGACCTTTGGCTGCCTGGCTAGTAGGAAGTCATTCTCAAAAACGTTGTGAAATTGTGTGCGGACGTGTGATGCAATAATGATTTGTAGTTAATGAGCTGGAAAGCTTTTACTCTGTACTCTGCAGTTGTAGAAGTGTAATTTGGCAGCATGACTACTCGGGTGTTTTCTTTTTCAATGTGGTGGTCTTACAGTTTGTGTGCCTCTGGACCCCTCGCCGATCCCCACATAAGCCCCTTAAGCCCAACTAAGCTTTGTTCTTCCACAAACATAGTTGTCTGCTGAACCCTTTTGACCCCGAGCATCAGAATGTGGGCCCTGCTGCTCCCGCACCGCCTCGCCATTCATCATCCCATTACATCCAGCGCTCTGGCTTTATGGGTCAGTTTACGCTCGTGCGTAAACCCGAACGGCTTCCTCTGTCCTGCATTCCTTTGAACAGTCAGAGGCTCATCCGCGGGGGTCAAAGGTGTGCCAGCGGGGAAATGGGTTCATCGATGGGGACTCCCGATCACAAGTCATGCACATCACTCCTTGTTCAGACTGTGAACAACAAGACATCTGTCTTTTCACAGAGCGGCTTCGGACTCTTGACTCTCTCCATATGTTAGTGTACATTTCAGTTTGTTTTTATTTATTTAAGTTCAGATCATTCATTCGGAAGACCAACCCACTATGCACATTTAGCATGCTGATCGGATATTCATGTTTCTAGGCGTCATTGGTCACCGATGAGAACTTTCTCTCTTCTCTTTCCTCCTGCAGGATCGGGGTTCTTCCTGAGCTGTTTCAGTTTCGCGGTTGGTGTTGCAATGCTCTACTATTACGGAGGTAAGTCGCTCAGAAAGAGGGAGAAGTATTGTACAAAAGCATCCAACCCTAACTCTTTTATTTCATATTTAAAACACTCTGTTTTGTGTTTATCATTCATAAACCACTCCTTCAAACCCTTTGTTGGCACTCTTTCTGCCCACAGAGGGTGAGACATTGAGAGGCACCGGTCCGTTTCTTCACGGCTCTGCGGTGGGATTTAGCAAAGGCGCTAAAGATGTTTTCATTTCCTACGCTGAGGATGGAAAGCAGAAGAAATGAGGCCGTTAAGATGCCGAAATGCTTGAGAAGCAGCCCTGTGAGAAGAGCGAGCCGTGAAATGTGCCACTTTGCTGTGCCAAACTCATTTACACAGAGCCAGAAGTCGCACGCATTTGTAAGCAATAACCGATTAACATTTCCAACAGCTGACGTCTCTTTACATGAAAAAAAGAAATGAGTGAGTCTTTGCTGGATTTATTGTCAGTACAGAACAATAATAATTCCAATCATATTTTCAGATAAAATGAAGCGTGATATTAAGTGTAACTGAGTGTAACTGCACACCCACACAGCTGTTTTCAATCACTCTGGCTGATTAGACCTCTGCTCAGTCTGAGCCATGTTGGGAATTACATCATTAAAACATTATTTTGGAGAAATTATTAACAATAGTCGAAGGCGAGAGACAAATGTCTCTTTTGATCCTGTTTGAATTGTGCCATAAATTACACATATGTTAGTAAATTTAAAATATTTTGCTTGTAAAAAAGTCCTATTTTGTCATAAAACTGTTGAAGTATAAGACCGTGAAAATACGTAATTAGAAAGAGAACACACTCAAAACTCGCTGCAGTGCCAGCTGATAAAATGAATCTCTGAATAAAACATATACCATTTTACATTTGTGCATAGAACATAGCTAACTTACCTAGCAAGCTAGCACACCAAAGTAAAGGCCATGTTGGTGACGTACATCGTGCAAGCTGAAAGATGACGTTCACTGAGCGGTTTCACACAAAACAAAATACGACAAAACGCAACTTTCTTGACTTGCAAAATTATCTTTTAAATTTACAAAAATGATCTGTGTAATTCATGGCACAATTGAAACGATACCAAAAAAATATGTCTCTTGCCGTTGAGGACCGTAAATATCTTTCCTATAATTAGGTCCAACGGAGGTCAACAGGAAGGGGAGGGACTCCGCCTCTCAATATGAATGATAAGGGGGTAAATTGTCCCGCCTTAACAGACACAACTAAACCAACAGAATTGTGAAGGAGATGTCAATCAAGCACATGCTTGCGCACACACACACACAGGAGGTCTAATTAGGCATTGGACAGCGCTGTGCATGTTTACACATTCTGCAGCGCAGTGTCTCGTACACACAACACATATTTCCACCCGCTCACCCACTTTCAGTGCCTTCTAATACTGTGATAAAGAAACTGTTGAAGAATACACTGATTACACTATGATTCCACTATTATATATATATATATATATATATATATATATATATATATGTTTTGCTCAATTAAAGCACATGTTGACATCACCTGGAGTTGTATCTTATTTTTTTTAATCTCGTACGACAAAAAAATGATAAAGATGTACACAGAAATGTGTCCGTTAATTAGCATCAAATACAGAACAATTCACAGTAAGGAGCAGTGCAGTGATGTTCTAGGTTTGTGTCTGGCACTGAGAACAGGAGCTGGAGATGATGAAACATTTATCTCACGGATTGAACAGCATTAACAAATACACTAGAGGGCACTGCCGCCTCGTTCAGCGCACCAAAGTGGGGAAACGAGGATGATGGAAAATGTTCTGGTGTTCTCTAACAATGACAAACCGGAGCAACAGGCGGCCTTCATTAATTAATAATGACAACTAAATTGATTTAATTAATGAAGTCAACTTAATTAAATGCGACGTTACACGCTGCTAACCTCTGAAGGAAGACTTTTTCATTTCATACTCACTTGAAGCCCCTTCCGAGTATTTGTCATGATAATGGCCACCGCGAAGATGGTGTGTACAGGACGGCTGTGGAGGAGAGCTCAGGTGTCTGATCTCAGGAGATCCGCGGCACCGAGCGTCTTTCTTCTCTGCAAAGATTGAGCAACAGATGAGAGAGGGGAGTTGTGGGGGGGGGGTGCTACAGGGGGTTGGAATTGTCACCAGGGTGATTGTTCAGTTACTGGTATCCACATTCCCACGAAGGAGCTATTGATAGCCCTGCTGCTGATGATCACCAGCATCCTCTGATGTTGTGGACCCCCCCATAGTCCTGTTCAACTTCATGGAGCCAGCAGTGATAGGAGCCATAGGCATACATTATGTAGATCTATATATATATATATATATATATATATCAGTCCACAGATCTGCCCTGAGTGGAGCTGTGTGTGTCATCAATCTGGCTCTCGGCTCGTCTGGCTGTTTCCAGGGTTACCGATGATAGTTGTGGAGGAGGGAAAAGATTGTGACGTCGGGTTTGTCGTCTGAAAAGGTGCTTTGTCACACTCGCGTTGAACAGACACGACAGCATGATTGTTCTCCAGGTGTTTTAACGGAACGCCCGCGTTGAGAAACCGGCTCAAACTGCTTTTTGTGTTCTTGTGTCAAACCGCTGAAGTGTATTAAATGAGCATTTGCTCGGGGCTCTAATTGGGGTGTCGGTGACATCGCTGGAACACGGTCTAATTAAGGCTTCCATTTTAACAAGCGGTTCTGCCGGGGCCTGTATCCGTGTTGACTCTGACTCACCGGCTGCCGGTCCAGAGAGCCACAGACGCACTCCAGGTTGTGCTCAGAGCGCAGGAGAGTCGTGGCACAACCAAACCGTGCTGTCTGGAAAAGAACCCATGACATCTTGCGCGAACGTCATCGATGCAATTAAAAATTGAAGCCTGTCCTGCTGTCAGCATTTGTGTGCGTGTGTGTGTGTGTGTAGGTGTAGGTGTGCATTTGTGTCTGGCCGGTGCTTGGGGTCACTCTCGGGCAGCAAAGGAGGCAGACAGCGTGCGGTCACTTTTGTCTCCACTTTCCTGTTTGTCCACGAGGACCAACATGTTGCGTTGTTTGACGTAGCAGACCCCTTTGTCTCCCGTTCGCTGTTTTGTCTCGATGCAGGACAATGATCTTCTGGCAAATGAGCAGTTTTCGTGTGAGTTGTTTTTTTTCTCTGTTGGAAATTTCTCTGAGAGCCTGGAGAGGTCAGTGTGTTTGTAGGTCAGGTAGGGGAATGTGAGGGTCAGGTCAGGGGAGGAGGGGACCAAAAAAAACAAAACATGCTGACTACATAGATGTCTATAGGAGACAACTGCATAGTAAGGCAGGAGAGAAACTACCTTTGTATGGAGAGAGAGGGGAGCATAAAGAATACATGTGAGCAGCAGAAACAGAGAGAATACCTGTGTGTTAGTGTGTGTTAGTGTGTGTGTTTGTGTGTGTGTGTGTTCGCGGTCAGTCGCCACGGTTCGGCCTGTGGACTCCAAAGGCCGTGATGAAGACGTTGACCACCACAATGATAAAAACCAGGCTTGTGGCCAAGTTTTCCATCATGTTCAGCCTCCGCTGATTTTGTTCATCGTTCAGGTTCCAACGAACTGCAGACAAAACCAGGAAATACCTTAAAAATGACGCACACACACACACACACACACACACACACATTCACTGGGTGTGTAATCAAACATCAGCAGTCTACTTGAATCTGGGACTCGAGCCAAATCATTTTACACAGATTTTATATCAACAATAACTAATTTACTTAATTCTGGAAACTCACAAATTTCACAAATAATTCAAAATAGCTAACAAAATACGACGACATATTGTATAAAATACTGATGTTCTGTGTCGGCTCCTGGAGACGCGAGGCTCTTTTTAATAACTAAAAAATATACTTTGAATTGTTTTTCTTTCCTTCACGACTCTCACAATTCTATGGGAATTTAATAGGAACATGGTTTTTGATGAAATGTTGTAGATGTTTCGTAACTTCTGTCTGGGGTCCCAGAGACTCCAGCAGGGAAACCTAGTTAAATACGAGGGACTCATCTGCTCAGCAGAAGTCTATTTAGATTTGTGTTCTTGGAGTTTTATCACAGTTTGTTAAGGAAGGGTTCCCATTGTGATACTTGTGTTTTAACAAGGTCAGAAGAAAATAAAAACAAATTAAAGGACAAATTGGTTGATTGGGAAATGATTACTGCTATTTCTTTACATACCAATGGGCTCAGTGAGGCCGTAAACAATCTGTAGTGCTAATGTCAATAAAACACAATCAGCTCCATGTGCTTGTATGGGCACCATACCAAGACGGATATAACTTTCAGAAAAGTAGCGGGAAAGTATGTTATACATTAAAACATAATTATTTCTTGGTAGGACTAATATAGTCAAAATACTTGTTATTCTGTGATCGGCATCACTAATGCTGTGGACAAGCTGCTGATTCAGAGCACACATCAATAAACAAAGAACAATACAGGGAAGAGTGAGCTGATCGAGGGAAGCTTGTATTTCCTTTATATCCGCCTCATTGTGTGTGTGTGTGTGTGCTTTGTTAACACCATGATGCAAAAAAAACAAGTCATCCATGTTGTGAAAAGGACATAAAACGACAGCAACTCATAAAAGTTGTCGTCTTCATCATTGCGGTGGCGGAATGTTAAATGAAGGTAGATTTCAGGTAGATGTGTGTGTAGGAGGTTGTTTACAGCTTAGCTGTGACTCCACTGGCACATGTTGTCAGTGTGTGTGTGTGTGTGTGTGTGTGTGTGTGTGTGTGTGTGTGTGTGTGTGTGTGTGTGTGTGTGTGTGTGTGTGTGTGTGTGTAGAGGGGGGGATTAGCAAAGGTTAAATGGTGTAAGGACCCTTCTAGGCTGCGTGTGTGTCTGATCTGCCTGGGGTGGGGTAGCGTGTGGGGTCGGGGGGGGGTCGGTGGTATGTAGGCCGCTCACATCACGCACCGCCGGAGAGAGGGAGGAGCAGCGGGGTTCACAACGGTCAAAGAAAATGAAGGAAGAGCCGAGGAATGAAAAGAGTAATGAGAAAGAGATGCGTTTGATATTCTGGTGGAGACGGGGGGGGGGGGGGCAAGGGGGGTCAGGCGGCCATGAATGTGTGATGATGACTCTCACATGCTGAACCCTCGTTCTGACATCTTTCACAGCACAAACAACAACATGTGAAAATCTCATTTTACTGTCAATTATGAGTGATTATAATAATGATGATTAATCACGGCTTTTATGCTTTTTTGGTGAACTCAGAGCAAATTTACAAACTGGAAAATAATTAAGGCGAGACACCCGAAGCAAAAACATCCTTCTTCCATGCACTGGTCTTCATTTGTTTTACTTCTTTGTCTATTTGCGTCTGAAGATTTCTCCTTAATTCACCAAAAGTTAATGATAGATAATAACCTCATTTGCATATTTAAACGTTTCAGAAAACGTGTACTACAAAAAGTAATGGCCTTGAGGTGAGTAATCAACTGGGGAAGTTTCATGGTGATATCTATTAGTTCATTTTTTACCTTATTCACCTGTAGTGTCTTCAAAATGTCTGTCATCTTAAAAAATAAATCTTTAGGCCGTTTTCTCTAAATGACTTTTCTCAGACTCTGAGACAGAAATCTCCACTTCAGTAGATCTTACTTCCACCAAACATTCCAGTTTCATTCCTATCTTTGTTCTGGAGGTTCTAACAGAAGGGTTTGTTCATATATCATTCAAAGCTTGATTTATAGAACATTTTATTCCAAAAAAACATAGATAAAATGGATATTTAATGGCTGTTGACAGGATTTGCACTTGAGTAAATGTACTTAGTTACTTTCCACCGCTGCCAACAGTCGTATTTACTCATCCTGTTGGAGAGGAGGTGAGTCGGTGTGACCAGGCTAAAGTGCACTGACCTGCTGTTCAGTCGTAAAACGTACTGCAGTCTAACTGCTAAATCTCATCCTAACTCATCTTCTCATCTTGATGGAGCTGTTCTCCAAACGCCTGGATGTGGCTGTTAAATGCAGACATCCTCAAAATCTCTGGATTTGTGAATAGATGACCCTCTGGTGCTTTGTTTATTTATTTTGTCCTTTCTATTTACTCCCAAGACATGCATATGCATGAGCGCCGACACTTATTGACACATTTACAAGCACACACAGCGACGCGGTAACCTCCCTCCCTCCACTCCCCCCGGGTGCTGACGGCAGCATTAAAAAAAAAAAAACAACTCGTGAACTCTGACCTGGTGTCAGGTCCGGTTGCCATGGCTACAGCTGGAGACCAACTGGTAATGGGCTGTTTGTCAGCAGTCGGTGGACTTGACGTTGGGGAATCTCGCTGAGGGACAACACAAAGGGCTGAGTGAAGGTTGAGAGGTGTGAAGCAGAGAAAGACGCCCTCTGGGTTGTTGTTTTTTTTACCAAAAGGACTCGGGGCTCTTGTTTATTTTCTCACCTATGAAGATGAGCAGGACCCCGACCGCGACCTGCAGACACAGGGACATGCTGATTAGGGTGATGATGGGGGTGTAGAAGTTGAAGTTTGCCCCCTGCTCCAGCACAGCCTTTAGCTGGGAAGCGTTGGCCATCAGCAGAGCCACATCCAGCATGCTCTCGGCCGCACTCTTCTTATTGGCGTAGTGGTTCATGTTCAGAGGGGCCGGGCTGCTGGGCCCAGCATCTGGACGGGAGGCCTGGAAAGGGGGGAGTAAGAGAGAGAGAGAGAGAGAGAGAGAGATGATGTTTACGGCTTGGAGATGAATGCCTGAAAGTAGAAAGCCCTGAGATGAACAGAAAGCCGTGCTGCGTTTCGTTCCCCCCCAACAGCCCAACAAGGCAGCGTGTCGACGCGACTAAAGCGGTAATTTTCTGCTTCCTGTGCATTGATGGTGCATTCTGACCTAATTAGCACAACAAGCAGCCATTACATAAGAGTGGCCTTTGAAAACAGAGCCATTAGTACGGCAAAGAGAGACTGACACAGTGGCAACAGATCCATTACAAACACATGAACGAGTCGGCACGCTGTCTTGTTCTCCGAGCATGAGCTGCAGTGAAGCCCTCTGTATTTGTTGACTTTATCAAATGAAAGCAGTGTGTCTGACGTACTGGAGGCGGGCGATGCTGTGAGCCATCGGTCATTTCCTGCTCATATATCTCTGTCTGTCGGAGCAGGATGACAGATTGAGCTGTGCAACGGCACTGAGTAAAACCCAGAGCGGCTCTTTTTTTTTACAGCAGCAGTTTTCGTCGTTAATGCAGCTTTCATTTTATTAGTTCTGTATATTTGAGCACATAACAGAATGCATTTACTATATTACATATTCTATAGAGCAGGGGGTCAGGACGGAAGGAGGAGAGGGATTAGACTGAATCCCTCCTGTGAGTGATAAACGAAGTGATAACCAAACGCATTAAAGAAAAAAATCCAATCTTTGGCGTTGAATTCTATAACCTATTGGGTCCTACGTGGGTGATGGTTATGTAACAAGAGATCTGCTTGATTGTGTGTGTGTGTGTGTGTGTGTGTGTGTGTGTGTGTGTGTGTGTGTGTGTGTGTGTGTGTGTGTGTGTGTGTGTGTGTGTGTGCGTGTACTCCATCAAGAGAAAGACGTGAACTACTGGGCCGGCAGTTGCTGAATGAGAAATCACTCTCTTTTTAAAATGATGGAAGTACATCTTCCTTCGGAGCACCGCTGCTGAATGAACACCCACTCGGAGCTGCTGTTCAGCGACGCCCGTCTCACACCTGAGCACTGAAGAGGAAGATGAAGGTTCGGCCTCGTCAAGGCCTGAACCGCGCACACATCTCTGTCCAACATGAAGTAATCAGCAGCGCTGACAATCTCCTCCTCGACATTGAAGCCTTTTTTTTCTCACAACACACCCCCACCTGCAGCTGCAGGGAGCAGAGTTTGTCAGGGATTAACCAAAGCGCACACACACACACACACACACACACAGAAGAATAATGGCTCTTAGCTGGTTCTTTAAAAGGCTGTGTGGTTCCACAAAGAACCGTCACCCACTAGAGAACCATTTTATCTATTGGATGGTACATGTTTGTCATATGGTTCTTTGGGATATTAAATGGTTCTTAATTCATTTTTTAATTAGAGTTTTTTAAGTTCTCTAAAGAACCATAAATGGTGTCTCCAAAAAAATTGTTTTCCTGTTCTTTGAAGTTCCGTAAACATTTTTTAAAGAACCTTGGTCTGAAAGGTTCTTTGTGGAACCAGAAACGGTTCCTCTATGGCTGCACTCTGAAGAACTATGTTGGGTTCCAGACGGCACCTTTTATCTTTCTCTGTGCAGAGCTGGTAAACGAGCTGTCTTCCCACCGCTCCGGAGATAGAGACAGAGAAAAAGCTGCACCCTCTAATTTGCCACAGCGACGGCTACAGCTGAATTACAATGTGTTTCGGAGATTCACAGCAGTCAAGCCGCCGTGGTTAAGTTGATGTATGAGGGGGAAGTCTCGACTGTATAAAAGGTGTGGTCGATGGAGAAGAGCTCGTACTCTGGTCGCAGTAATTATATTGATTTGTATGTTGTGCTAACCACTGGACCATGTTTAATTCTCTTAATAAGCCATTGCTTTGCAGGACATGGATTGCATGTGTCACGTGCCAAGTTCCTCATCTGGCAGCGATCCTATCATTTCAGATTTTATAATTTGGCAAAGCTTCACGAGAACACATCCCGAAAACCTTCAGTGGGCGTTCTCCAAATCTCTTGTTCCCTCCGAGCCATAACACCCAGTGGAATAGACCTCAAAACAAGGAATTCAAACAGCTCTTCAAATACAAGTTTCCCCCCCCCTGCAGTCCCAACGGGGGAAAATGCAACATGGAGCGGTGTACAGCGCCCTTGTGACTGTGATTTGTGCCACAAATGGCACACTGTCATGACGTGTCGGGGTCAGCCATTCTGCTCTCAAACACCGACACGGGCTTTATCCCCGAGTCAACAGACCGCGGTGAGATAATGCTTGTTGTGAGCGCACAGGAGACGGGCAGTCTACAAACACAGCGGCTGGATTGTTCTCAGAAATTCACCAGCAAATATAAGGCACTCTTTTTCGGGGGCTTGTATTCTGTTTCAGTGTTTTGTGCATATACTGGGCCCAGGCTCGAGGCCACCTATACTCAGTCAGTCTGAGCTTTTTGTCAGGATTAATCCGGCTGTCTGCTCATATCGTGTGGGTGAGAACATGGGATAGCAGCTAATCAAAGCAGAGGAGCAGATAAGGAACAGAAGGATAGTGACTATAGGCCATGTTGTATGTCACACTGGGCTATAATGCTACGTGTGCGCGTGCAAAAAATCCATACGGCTGATCCAGGCTTTCATTTGGATTTACACTTCAAATTGACAAAAACACACAACCCATGTTTGCACCGACTTTAGTTTTCCCGTTTGAGAAACATTACAGATCTATTGTTATTTAAACGAGAGGTACTCATTAAGTCGATCACTCTGTACTGCTTGGTTTCACTGGTGTATTTTTGGGATGAATTATTCACACTGCATTCCTTGTCTGAAAAAGACTCAGGGGACAGACCACGGAGAGGGAGGGAGGGGAGGAGGGGGAGGGAGGGGAGGAGGGAGGGGAGGACAGAGAGAGATAAAAGTTTTGTGAATCTGTTTTAATTCTCAGCTCAATGTGCCACTGTGGAATAACAGATAGGCTCATACAATAACATTTAACACAACCTGCTCTCTGCAGAATCAGATTAAGGTATGTGGGTAAGATGGTGGCTCAAAGGCAGATGGGTAAGTAATATGTGTAAAGAATACCTCTTAAAAATCACATGTGTTGACCAAAGTTCTATTACCATAATTGAATTACTTGATGAAACTAGGAAACATGCAATATTTTCTTATTTCAAAAGTATGTTTGAATATAATATTTGTTATATATAGGCCCCCTACAAAGAACATCCATGAGAAAGATAAAATAGGAAAAATCATTTCACATTGTGGATTGAGTAATAAAACAGATTTTAAGTGCATGCTTCCCAACCATTTGGGCATTTAGACTTGGAGGAGGTACTTGAGCATTTTCCTCTGGGAACGAAAGTTCAACAAATCAACTAAAATCAACAGAAATGATGATGTGATGAAAAGATATAGCTACATAACCTTGTTAAAAAGAAAAATAAAGAGCCAAATTACAATTAAGTGATGCTGATCTTTAGTGAACGTACCAGTTAGATGCCCATCACTCTGCAATACATTAGCATGTTGCAATTGAGAGTGTGTAAAAGCTATTTAGCAAGCGAGCAGAGCTAAAAGTAATGAATAAATTGATGAAATGAACAGTTGAAAAAGCTCAAAGTAATTCATAAATGGTTGAAAGGTCCAACTTCTGCCACTCCCAATAATAGTAAGCATACAAATGAGCAGAGCACTCTACATTAGATGCAGTTTCATGATCCATATTTGGAACATGACACGTGTCCCATGGTGAAGGGCTACTACTTGGGAACCCCTGTCAGAGTGGATATAGTCAACCGTTCTCCAGTCGAGGGAGAAAATTGAAAATGCCTGATCACTGTTGGATGTCAGCTGAACGGTGGCATGGAGAGGAGTAATTGGGCTGAAAACTAAAGGGCCTGGAGGTAATTCAGGGAGAGATCTGGCAGGAGATTTAAACTGGTGCCAATTCATGCAGTGAAAACAAATAAAACAGCTTCTTTACATCCAGAGCACTTTCACACACACGAGTGAATATAAAGTTGCCTCCCATTATAAATATCTTTATCTCTGCCTCATAGTTGCAGTGCAGGTTACCTGCTTTGAAATTGAACTTAAATCTGAATTGAACCATAGTTTGTTTTTTTTATTGTGTTTTCAAAAGCCAACTCAAGCTATGGCTCACGTCCAAGCAAAAGAAATGAACTCATTCAACTCTCGCGTCTAATCCTAAACTTTTCCCACATCCTTACCATTAACTGATTACCGCTAAGCTGAATACCTACATGTCAGTTACTCTGAGTGCATGTCATGACTATCGCTTTGTACCACTCTGCTCTCTATTGCAGCAACAATGCAAGACACCACTCTAGACACGGGGAGACCTTGCAGTCACCATTTAGTTGATTGAACTTGCCGCTTGCATACGTAACTGTTTCCCTTCCTTTGTTTTGTTTTTTCATCCTTTTTCTTATACATCAGCACTTCTTTGCTTTCCATCCATCACGTCGTATCAGCAGCCCACCCCCCCCCCCCCTCCTCTCTCTCACATCACACTCTGGCCCTCCTCCAGATGAAGATCGACCCGACTGTAAATCTAATTTCCATGATTCTCTGTTGGGCTTTTAGGTTAAAAGCCCTACACACAGTGCAAGGACAACATGGCTGTGTCAGAGCGCTGTCCAGAGACTGAAACACTTTCTCCTTCCAGAGAATGTTGCAGTGTAAAACCTGTACTGATTGAGCAAAAAAAAAAGAAAAAAAAGGACATGCTCAGGAATGTGCTGACGTCTGACTCAGAATCTGATTGGTCTCAGGTTTCGGCAGAACACAGGCACCGATTTTAAAAGCCCGTGGAAGGTCTGCATATAAGATCTTCACTCCACAGAACGACCAATGGATTGACTCCATTCTTACTGACTCAGTGTGGGAGACACATTGCAAATGGGACCAATTGCCTCATTTTATTGAGCGTAAGGGTATTACGTTCTGCATCTGTTGGCTGAGCTCTGACAGTCAAAAGGGAAGTAGGAAGTATCTATGGCTGCCAGGGTCTCTCTCTCTCTCTCTCTCTTCCTCAAACACACACTCGCACATCAATCTGAAATGAAATGGCCCTATAAACACAGTGACAATGGAGATGAAGCCCATTTCCCTGCCCTGTAAAAACTGCATCTGAACTATATTGTAATTACTTGTCAAATGGCAACTTCAATCGCCACATAAAACACAACAAACCCTCCCTGTGGTGGCACGCGGCGTAGGATGACATTGTGTAAAAGTAAAACCACGTGAGCGCATGTGTGTGTGTGTGTGTGTGTGTGTGTGAGCATGCTGGCCGGTGAAGTGGAAACAAAGGAGTGTATTCATTATTTATAAGGTCACTCAGGTGCCAAGAATGCTTCAACTCGTCAACAGAACCAGAATATCGTCTGACACTGCATTCTTGAAACAGACGTAAAGATCTCTGTTGGTGTTTTCTTTAATTTATTTGTTTGTATTTGTGTGTGTGGATATGCTTCATCTCTGTTCTGAAAAGCTCAAGTTTTTCCCCCCACAAATAGATGACACGTAATATGAGAAGAAGTGAAAATGCAGAAACCACAGAGGGTGGATAGTTTAACACGATCATCTTACATAAAAATGCAACAACACAACAAAGTAACCATGTAAGTTTGACAACATTAGTATCTGCATGACTGCTGCATTGAAGTCCATTCATTTTTTCAGATCCGTCTTTCCACATTTGTTTATCACTTGTAGGATTTCCCTGTTTGGATTTAGATGAATTTGTTTGCATGAAAGCGAGAAAAAAAACAACCTTTGTGGGCACAGAAATATTGCATCCATGCTTCTCTCCTTTCTTGCAGTGGTAAGTTTTGCAACCCACAACGTATCACCAATCTATTCTAATTGAAAAAAGGTCACATAAAGAAACAGCCTCATCTTGAAAGGTTTACCTGTTTCTCTCTTCTGTTTTTTTAATGGTTTCAAAAGTCTTACCTCAGTCCCACTTCCCCTGTTTCTGCTGCTCATCATTTTTCCCATGCGTGTGGTGCTGCACCTCAGCTGCAGGCTGCAGCTCTGAGACATCTGAGCTGCAAAGAGCCCAGGGGGGGGGGGGGGAGCCTGCAAACCTGCAAGCCTGCTAACAGAGTAGCAGACGCACGTGCAGACTGCAGTTATTTTATTATTATGTGCCACAACTACACTAATTTGTATTTTCTCCCAGATTGTGTTGCACATTAGACTGTTGAGCTCTGAGTGAGACGCAGAGACACGTGCTTGGATGAGTTGGGCGTGAAATGTGTGTTTTTTTTTTTTACAGACAATAACAGGCTTTAGCAAGAATTTATCTTTTATCTTTTTATATGTATTGAATCATTCACATGCATACAGTCTTTGTTGGTCTTCGCATGTGAGAGATATGTGTCACACAGCAGTTTTGAGTTGCGCTCGCTGCTGGTCTCCCCGGCGTGCGTCGTGATTGGACGGGTTCCTCCCAGTCGTTACCAGGGGCGTGGAACCAAAGCGGGGCTGAGTGAGAAACACACATTTTGTGTGCAGCCTCGCCGTCTTTCTAAACCTCCTCTCTGAGCAGAGACGAAGACGAGCGAATAACAGTTTGTCCGCGTAAATTAATTGCAAGAGAAAGTGGAAAATTCCCGTGTCTCAAAGTGGTCTTTAAACTACACGCTGCGCACAGCGTCACGGCAGAGCCTCGGCATCGTGAGCTGCTGCTGTATCTGATACTGAAGAGAGAGAGGATGCGAGGACTCCAAAGGAGATAAATACTATATATTCTACATGGTTTTCTCATCAATATGAGGGTCTGTGTTCCCTTAGCGAAGGCTGAGTTCACCCAGGATTTATTTGCGTGTCTTTTTTGGCGTGAAAATGTGGACACTAAGCAGATAGGGCGTTTTTAAAGTCCACCTTTTTTTTTTTTGACCGTTGGGTTTTTATCCCCAACGCTGGACCTGGCAGGTTCTGTCTGTGTCGATAACGAGTTTAGGTTGTTTTTGGTCGTTTTTTCTTCTTCTTCGAGCAGAGGTAAGAAGGTAAGTCGTGTCTCCTTTCTTGGTTCAGTGTAATAACATGTTTTTGAAGACTAGCTTACCTATTGTTAGCGTTTATTGACATCAGCTGTGTCAAACTCCTGTAACGACAGACTTCCCCTTAAATCAATACACAGCCAGCTGTGTTGTCCTACACAACAGGAATTGTGTGTGTTTTTGTTTCACTAACTGGCAACGTTTCTTTCTGCAGCTCCTGATATCGGATGAGATCTCGTCTGTCACCCATCCCACCGTCGTCAGGCAAACTGCGTCACCTAGTGGACGCTGCAGGTACTCTCCTCTAAATCACGTTTGGGGGGGAAGTCTCGCCATGGCACGAATGACCTGGAAACCAAAGTGACTGAACTCTTTGTTTAAAAATCAGCATGGAGCCGGAGGCTAACTCAAACTCCGAGGCCCACCAAGAACTGAAACGTCCATCCGTGCCCGACTCTCAGTGTGATCTCCCCACGAACATGCACAAGGCCGAGGGTGATGCAAATGTCAACCTTGTGGCCTCGGAGGCAGTGAGAGGCGGCAGTGACCCCAGCGCGTACCCATCCTGCAGCTACCAGAGGAACGTGCACCAGAGGTTCATCAGGAGGAGCCTGTGGTTCTCTGAGACGGACGAGCAGGCCTTCGAAGCGGCGCCCGAGTGCGACAACAGGAACAAGATGCTAAACATAAACCTGCGGACAATAGTGGACAGGACGCGGGGGACCAGCTGTGGGATACAGGAAGGCTCCAGCACCGAAAGCCAAGGTGGGCAGAAGGACAGCGCCACGGAGAGCGCCAGTGCCGACGAGGAGAAGGATAAAAGCGGAGACGATGCGTTGAATCGCCTCACGTGCAGCGATGGCGGCGGTAAAGCCATCGCCATCAAGGCGTCCAGTGAGGAGAACGAGGAGGAGGCCGAGATGAAGGCGGTCTCCACATCACCTGGAGGAAGGTTCCTCAAGTTTGACATTGAGCTGGGGAGAGGGTCCTTCAAGACGGTCTACAAGGGCCTGGACACGGAGACCTGGGTCGAGGTGGCCTGGTGTGAGCTGCAGGTAGAGTACTTACACCGTGATTTACAATCTATCTATGTGACACCCAAGCAGCAGTCTTCAGCAGCCACATATAACACCCTTTTCCCCCTCATTCTTACTCTTGCAAATGGGCGAGGGAGACCCTTTAAGTAACAACTATCTTCACAATTTTTTTGTGGAGGAAGGCCTGACCCTCACGTGAAGCCCCCTCTGTGTCGGTGAAGGTTCACACATGATGGTTGTTGTAATGGTGATGTCTTCAGGGAGCTGTCAACCCGCCTCGGGGGGGGGGGGGGGGGGGGGGGGTTTAAATGGTTTACACGAGGGAAAGTGATCTGCTGACGCGGAGACGCGTAGCACCGCTAATGGTGATCGGCAGGTTTTTGCAAATGCACAAGAGGAGAGTCTACCTTGTCCTGCGTTACACAGACGGAGGAAAGCTTAGACTGTGCGGAGGTATTAACTAATTATTTCTGTCCTTTTGAGACCGCAGCAGGGATTACCTCTCCCTCTGTCTCCCAGGAGGCTTAAGGGGGACGACTGTAAGCATGACTGGCCCCACTCAAAGAAAGATAACTTCTACCGTGATTAGTTCTTCTTTCAACGTTCAGATTAAGACTTTCAAACGTCTATATTCAACCATCCTTGATTTCTTTTTTTGCTCTCGTCATTTGCCCAACTGATGCAATGGCAGTGGACACAAGGTGTGTGTGTGTGTGTGTGTCGCTCCCTCCCTCAGTGCAACAGGAGGCAGACAGACAGGAAGCCGCTGGGAGCGGCGTAGCGGCCCCGTGGCCCCCGGTGAATACTAATTCCCAGGGTTCTGAAAAATACGCTGCGTCAGCAACCTGAGCGACTTAAAAAAAAATAAAAAATGCATCGAACTAAACCCGTTTTGTGCGATTAGTATCAGAATGACAGTGGCGCTCCCTATCACTGGAAATAACTTCTGAAGATAACGTTGGACAGGAGTGAGTGGAGATGAGGTGGAGCTGAGAGACACGATGACTTCATTTGTGTGAGGATGTCATGCAGACCTCGTCTCCCTCATCTTGACATCGCTGCATTGGGCTCAGCGCATGGTGACATGTGGAACAGGAAGCAATTATCTGTGTTTTATTCTCCCCCGGTGACACATCAATGCTCCCTCTAGTGGACAGCCAATGACTGGTGTTAATCACAAGCATCTATTTGCTCTTTTATGTGTTCTAGCTTTGAGCCATGAAAAACGGTTGGATAAACAAAATGCCACGCCGACCCGGTCGATGTGATTCATCAGAGAGCTCTGTGGGTCGTTAGCATGCTGAGCAGATCAGAACCATTAATTGAGACTTTGTGTGCCGGAATCAATACGGTCTCGTGCCGTGCTTTCCTTCAGTTGATCAGAACCGCTTGTGATCTCACGTCGATGAACCCCGCCTTTTTAGAAAGATGGCCGTCCGACGGACGAGACCTTTAACGATGTCACCTAACGACTCTAAAGGTGCGACATGTCAGATTGGGAGCATTCTATTGCCTCTCAATGGCTCTCAACATGGCGACGGCTGAGCCAGTGGGTCACAGCTAACGATGCTAACAGAGCTAGCACTGTGGCAATAGTGTTTACCTGAGGGGGCGAACCGGAGGGTGGGTACTGAGCTTGAGCGACGACACTGATGGTCGGGACCGGCGTTACCGCCGTGTGGGACCAGTGCAGAGCGGCGGCCGTGACATCGCGTGCACTAAAAGCGTGTACAGCCAACCCGTTGTGTCCATAAAGCACGGAGAAGCTCGGATTAATCACACACCGAGGGAGAGCGACATCATTCTCTGCTCGGTCTATGTCTTTACGTAGATAATAGATGTTTGCTATAATATAGTATCGCTCTAAATACCATTATATTGCACTTTTAAGACATTTTAATGGGTATTTTTCACCCTTTGGTGTTTTGTTAATCAAACAATTAATGTAGAAGATAACTGACAGATTAAAAGATAATACAAATGAAATGAAGCTTTACTTCAGAGCTCTTGTTTTGTCTGATGAACTGTCAAAAAGACAAAAAGATATTCAGTTTGATATTATGAAAGACTAAAGGTCCATTTCATGTTTCAGACCAGGTTTAGAGTTATATCCTGCATCTGAGCAGGTAGTGAATGAGATGTTTCATTGGCTTTCTTATAGAGAAATGTAGAGTTCGTGGCCCCTGTGTGGTTTCCCAGCATGCCTGATGTTGTTGTGTGTCTTACAAGGACTCACTTTCGGGACTGGTGGTCTGAACCGAGAACCCACGCTGCCCACAATCACACCACCACATCACCTCCGTCAAGTATCAACTAGTTTAAGGATTGCGCCCAAAGTTATTTAAAACATTTAAAGATGCTTGTGTTCTGCATGTTTGCTCTTCAGTGTTGCATGTCTTTACAGAGGAGCTCTCTGTGGAGGACATAAGGAAGGAGACAGGACTCTGTGATTTTCCACTGTTTTCCCTCCTTCCAGTGGTCACATGGCTTTCCTCCTACAAATTGTAATCTGGTTCCGTGTTTATTCTCTCTCTCTCTCTCTCTCTCACTCAATCCTCTTCCCCTTTCCTCCCATTCCCATCTCCCCCCCATCGCTGTCTGTGCCAGGCCGCTGGCCTCACACAGATGGCCCTGGCACAGGCGAGGATGTTAGCTTAATCTGAGAGAAAGATGACTATTGTGACTTCTTGTGTTTCTGTTCGCCTCGTCTCATTTTGTCATCGCTCACCAGTTGTTTTTTTTTAAACTTTGGAAGCTTCCTGTTTCGGCCGATTGTGGCTGTGTGTACAGATGTTTATCTCTGCGTGGAACGCGCTCTCAGGACGCAGAGTTTAAGTCTGACTTGGTGCACTCTTCTCTGGTATGTGGCAGCGAGCTTGTTGCTCTGTAGATTAAATCTGGTTCTCAGCTCGTGAACGCGGAGCGGCCAATGATACTATGGCAGTGATACGAAGCTGCCAGCGTTCGCTGGAGATTTGGGCATCCTCACGAGGTCAATGTCTTTGTTCCAAACACTAGATTTTTTGCTGGACTGGCAGCTTAGACAGAGCCATGTTTTAATTAGGATGCACGTGTGTTTCTGAGCATAGTTTACGGCCGTCTCGTTGGGCAACAACCCTGTCTTGACTTGTCGGACGGGGAAAAAAAGGAAAACAAAAGCTGGAGATGCTCAAGTGGGTCATTGGTTAAAGCCCATTTGGCATTAAGACGTCCTGGGAAGCAAAGGCAGCCAGACCACAGAGGCCAGATCTCCAGCTCCAGTGTCACTCAGCCAGCTGGACAGGAAGGAGGTCGAGCCTGTTAGAGCCGCAGCAACAGGCCTGCTGGAAAGATGCTGGTTATTAATGAATTGGTGAACGATGGGTTCTGGGTGAGGGCTTTGTACATAATGATCCCGGTACTGTACTCTAACCATGTCTGCTCTGGTGCTCACTGGGCATTCATCCTCTGAGTTATTCCCATAGATTGTGCATAAGAAGTGGACGCAGTCACAGTGAAATAGTTTGCCAAAATATGACATCATGCTCGCCGTGCCTGCACATCTGACTGTTATCGTGTTGTCTTCATGGATCATACCTCCAGAGACACACCTTCAGCACACACACACACACACACACACACACACACACACACACACACACACACACACACACTCCTGCGGTCTGACTTTGAACTGATGAAAGTATAAGTAGCCTAAATGACCTTTGACCTCCCTCATCTCTGCCCCAACAATAGAAAGTGTCCCAACAGCTCATTAGGACGAGTAATCCCATTAGGAGTTAAAAAAGGTTGTTTGTATGAGTGAATGTGGAGCACCTATATGCTAAAGCTTACTGTAGGCTCTGTGGAATGAAGACGAGGGTTACTTTGAATGCACACTCTAGTTGACCTCTTCATCACTAAGCTGTTTACGTAACAATGAGGGAAAAACAAAAGACCTCACAGTAGCACTTGCATCTAAAGTTGACCTGTAAAACGGTTAATGTTCATCCTGACAGCTCGTTATATATGTGAAGCTTATGTTCAAGGCCTATTTTATATATGAATCATATATTTGCTTTAATTTTTTTATTGTTTAGCTTTAAAATTGTGAGGTTTGAGTGGCTCGGACATATGTACGTTTTATACACTGTACTTTCTCTGGCTTACCTGCCAGTAAAGCTTACTTTATTTAATTTAAGATCTAGATGGGAAGCATGGAATTAAAGAATACTCAGTAAATCCTAACTTCATGACTCTGTGTCAGCGACGGGGCTCCAGACTAACAACACACAATGCAACACATTCACATCTTTAGGTTCTGTATCACTGATAAACGCTTTGGTAATAGACAATTTACAGAAATAACAAAATGCTGTTTTATTTTAAAGGAAAAGTCACAAAGTGAAGTAGTGCTTTAAGAGAAAAAACATAAACACCACATAATAAACTGTGGTCGAGTCTTATGAGATTGTCTTATAAAGGTGCTACAGTTTGAACGGATCTAACTGTGATGATGTATTCAAAGTGCCTGTTAATTAATTATTGAGATAATGTTTAGGCAACCTGCTCCTCGTGTGCTCTTGCTGCTCGTCTGCCGGCGTTTCTGTCTCCTCTACGGCGCGACGCTTCACTGAGTGTTGAGCAACGGATCAAATCGTTCGGGCACTAAACCCACTAGAGGAGCTCCACCAACCTTTACCAACTACAGGACCAGAAGTAAATGAGTTCCATAGCCTCTAAAAACAAGTGTGTTGTACGAGCTCTCTCTCTCTCTCTCTCTCTCTCTCTCTCTCTCTCTCTCTCTCTCTCTCGCAAGCTCTCACTTCCTTTCTCTCTCTCTGCCGCATGCGGTCCAGAGACAACACGCAATGACGGTAATTATTTTGGGATTGCTTGTGACGGCCACCTTCAGCCGCTCTTGCAAAATAAACCTGCACACCGTTGATGAATCACAAGTGTTACTTTTTGAGATGAATGTAATGAGCACCACTGTGAAACCTGCCCAGGTGTTGGAGTGTAACGGGAAATACATACATACACACACATACACACACACACACACACACACACACACACACACACGCCTACTAGTGTTTCACATGACATGCAATGATGATTTGAGGAAAAAGGTAAAACAAAAAGCTTTCTGTTTTTGAAATCTATACAGGTGGCTGTACAACTTGGCTAGGGCTCCAAATCATTTGTATCTAAACCAAAAAAAGCCGTTTATGTTGGGCAGCTACTGTGGGTTTTGTGTTTCTGTTATCAAACATGTCGCTGCTAGTTAATGGTCTGTTCAACCATGCAGCACGTTGACTCTCTTCTTCCTCATTGGTTCCTTCCTCCTGCAGAAGTTGTCCTATATTCTGAAACCTAATGTAGTGAGTTCTGAAGACAGCATCTCCTGCTGCTATGTTTTATCTGCGGCGTCGTAGTTACTGTTACAGTTTGATGCATTTTACTCAGTAGTCTTCAGATTGGTTCTAGGGCAGGTTTTGGTAAAGGTGCCGGCTCGGACATTTACAAAGACGGCTGCTTTTACATTCTCCATGCAGGAGGAGTCCTTGCTAGGGTTTTGCCTGTGTCTTGTTTAGTTTGGGTCCAGGTATTTTGCTGAATCAAGGCCGATCTGGCTCTGTGCCCCCCTCACTGCAGCGGCTGATGAAACGGTCAAGGGAGGAGGTTCAGCTCAGGACGTCTCTGCCCAGAACGCCTTTCTTCTGTGTCTCGTCTCAGCTCCAACCCCCCCCCCCATCATCAGTGATGCAGGAACAGGAGCTCACACTGACTCCACACTCTACAACAGTCCGCCATGGCTTCATTAGTGGTTTACACAGACATCAAGCATATTTGTGAACATGCTGCTTGAATTTAGAATCACAAAAAAGGATGCATGCATTTAAAATAGTTTCAGCCCTACTGAAGAGGAGCACGGGGAGAACGGTGTTGATTTGCGGTGGTGTGAATCTCAGTGAGTCCCTGTTATCGGGTCGTGGGAGGTTAACAAGTCTGTTTGCTGAGCGTCTGATCGGAACACTGAGGTTTCCCTCAGAATATTTGGCCGATTTTGAAGTAAGCATCTTGTCTTGGATGACGGCCTAAACAGGAATCCCAATTATCCTTATTAACTTATTAAGTGTAAGCTGTTGTGAGCGTGCACCAGCAAACTGCATGGCGTTTTGTGTGGCCAGCTATGGCTGCATGGTCAAGGACCTCACATGCTTGCGGTGACTCACACTTCCTACCAACACCTTTTTATTACCTTGTTTTATATTGCTATTGACTGCCTGTGTACTCCTCACTCCTCACTCTTAACTGGCCCTTGACTGGTAGCAGCATTTAGTGATAACACAGCTGAGTGCATCGCCGACCTGCAGCCAGATGTGCAGTGGGGTGGAGAGAGTTTGCTCACTGCTATTGTTCTAGACGGTGTGTTTGGTTAACGGCTAACTGAAATACCAGCACACCTACTGCTGAGCGCCTCTCGGCTGCTGCTCGGCGGCTCGCTGTTATTGTTTTTCTTTTAGACGGTGTGTTTGCTAACCGCTAATACCTGCTGTACCTCGTCACCACTCAGCCTAGACTAGTTTGGTGAGTTTACCTTGGTGGTTTGGCCCGTATTTGATTTAAAAAATAAATATCCGGGCATCATTCAGGCTCTCGAGAAAGATGTGATGAGTCAGCAGTTGTCATGGCCTTTTGTATAAGAAGTATTATTCTCTTGAAGAGGCAAGTGTGTAATCACACGTTTTTGTTTCTTTATCTTTGTTTGTCAGCCTCCGCATTTAGTCTGTGACAGCAAAGAGGTTCATAGGAGGTGTGCATGGCCTCATCCACATTGGCCAACTCCCAGTCACAATCGGCCAGAATCACCTCTGCGACGAACTCTCACTGTGGTTAGTTGAAGTCCTAAGCGCAGCGCTGACGTAATGCCTTGTTGTTCTGTTGACTCAGGGTTCTGGGGGGTGTGGTGGTGTCGGTTATACGTCTCCTCACAGCTTCTCCTTATCTCTTCCCCCTCATCTGTCTGAGCTCACTCAGCTTCACACCTAAACAGCAGAATAGTCATTTGGCTAAAGGCCGATTTTAACAGTACTCGTGTCAAGGAGGAGCCTGAAAGACCGGAACAAAGATGACAAGCAACTGATATGCTTTGATAAAAAAGACGAGGCGTGCTGATACGTGCACATTGTTGACGTCCTGTTGATCTTACAGCGGTCACTTCCTGGTTCAGAAAGGATTGGGAGGTATTGATACTGCTTTAAGAAAAACTACACGGGAAATAAGCGTCCAAACGCTGAAGAGAGAGACGCACGCAGTTCTAAATATCCATGGACTGGAGACGCATATGTTGCAATACCCATAAGTTGGCACAATGTATAGAGAGCAAGCGTTATTTTACACAAAGGCATGCTGGGATCGTTGGCGGTCATGTTTATATTCTGTTGCCTTTACCAAAGCCCTGATGATTGTTGATCATGAGTTGTTGTCCAACTACTCTTTGGGGAATGCGCAGTCAAAAATAGTAATCTTACGTCATATCTAACGAAATATTCTGCTTCAATCCATATTTTTTGGGCATTTTGCCTTTCAAAAACAGGTTGTTTACTCTGCCACACGTTCCTAGATTTACAGCAGCAATCTAACCGCACCATGAATTCCATTTATACGACCACAACAACACAAAATCGGACGTATGCCACCATGTTTTTTTGTCTTTTTTTTAGGAGCTAGCACAGTTTGGTGAAGCGTAGAGAACGCAAGAAGAAAATCAGAGAGAGGGACTGAATATAGCGCACAATTCATATCAGGCGTTGCATAATTGAATAACGTTCTGCTGTTGTGGACACACGAGGACCATTATTGTGTTCAACCAACACACCGTGTTGGACGATGACCCCGTCAAGCAGACTGTGCCACCCTGAGTGCCAGTGTGCCAATTAGCACCGCTTGGGGGGTGTAGAGTGGCTTCATGTCAGGGTAACGGTGAACTAGAGATAACGGAGATAACAGAGAGACCGCCACAGCTGCTGCCCAAATACATTCTCCTGCAGTCATGACTGATGGGACAAGACTCCGCTGTGGGCAGTCTGCCGGGCTCACGGCTCGCCCTGCACCAGCTTCCATTGAGTGTCGGTGCTGCAGTCGTCGTTTGTTATTGAGGATGGGTGCAGAGGCTGGCAGGGTGACCAAGCTATTTTTTTTTTTGCATACTTCCGCAAGCCTGGCAACCTTCGTGTCCCTTTATTCCAAACATCCTCATTGTTGAGATGTGAATAAGACGCAGCTCTTAGAGCTCAGTAAGGAGAATCCCTCTGCACGGACCAATGAAGCGTCGCATTATCATTGGGACGAAGAAAAAAGTTATACTAATGCCGTGTTGCTCTGTGGCTTCAGTGTGTGTGTGTGTGTGTGTGTGTGTGTGTGTGTGTGTGAGAGAGGCTTAACTTTAAATGCCTTTATGATTTCAACAGCGTCCGGTTTTAGTTAGTTTTTTAAGTACATCCTGGAATTTTCTTTCTTAATCTCCTTCGACAAGTGTTGGAGCACACTGGCTTTAGCTGTTTTACAGTCGAGGTTGTCGACAGATTGTTTAAATATATACTGTAAATCGCTGTCACACTGTTGTTGCTAAACCCAAATGATGCTAATCTGCTTCTTGTTAACTAAGGATCAAGATAAGGCCAGTTTAATGGGGGGGGGGGGGCAGGAAACTGTAATTAGCACCACAAAGCTGTGGTGAGACGACACTGATTGCTTTGTGTTATTTTGCTGTTATAATTGGGACTATTGATGAAACCTGTTGCTCTCGCAGCAAGTTCACTTCAGTCGGTTGTGGACCTCACTGGTTGACTGTGACTGATGTTAAAGATTTGAATATTAGGTGAGAACCTGTGAACTCTTGTGGTCTCATCGGGGCTACTGTGAGAACGTTAAACAGACGGGGTGGTGTCTGGATGGAGACTTGGGGTCAGCTGCTTGCTCATTTTATAGCCTCGTCTGGGCCAACGTCCAAAAACGTTATGGTCTCTTGACGTCTTGCTAGAGAAGAAGGCCTGTTATCTCTGCCTCTGTGCTTTGATACTCGCCTTTTCTCTATTATGTTGTGTGTTAACTTCACAGCATTAAGCCAAAAGTAAGACTGTTTGTTTCTTTATATCAGAGGAGACTTTTCTGGGGTTGATAATGATCCAGTCCCGCACAATATAAGACGGATTGTTTTTGATTTACAAACACAGCAACACACAAACATGTGACGGTACCTTTTATTGGTGAAAAAGAAAGGCCCATTAATACAAGAGACTAATCAACACACTAATTTAGTTTTGCTCGTCACATATTTCAGAATATCATTGATTTTGTTGTATTCAACAGCTTACAGTAATAAACTAATTGAATAGAAAGTGGTTATTGTCTGTTTACCTGCTCTAAGCCGACTGAAATCTGTCTATTTTTCGAGGCTAAAGGCCACACCCTTGATATGTAATATGTAGTTTTCAGTTATGTGATGAGACGAATCCATCTGGATAAATGTCCCGACTCATGACTCACCTTTTCTGCATTTGTGGGTCAATCTCTGGGTGTGACCGTTGTGTATGATGACAAATGGGAGTTATTGTTATTAATACGCTCCACACAAGGTTTCATCTTTGTGTTTATTAAAATTTGAGAACACCATCGGCGTCCATCCCTCACTTGTGTGCGTTTTGAGTCTGTCACACGTTTCTTGGATTGATGCTCCAGAGAGGTGGCCGGCCTCAGCTCTCCGTAGCCCCACGGCTCCCCCACCGGGGGCAGTCTGGTTCTATTAGGCCGTAATCAATAGTAAACACTCACCCCGATATAAACCCTCTCAATCCCTGTGGCACTTAGCGACGTTTTCTTTCTATCACGCAAAAAGTGCAGTCACTGCAAGGGGAAAAATGTGCCGTGTCATTCTGTTGTCAGTGAAACAATGTCTTGCCTCACTGGTGTTTGTGATGTTTGAGCAGAACAAGTTGTTCATCATAGTAGAAATATTTGACTGTCTAGTTTTAGAGGAGCAACTGAATCCAGAAGACTCGGAAAAAAAGCAGCTTTCTTCTTAAACGGACAGCATGCGTTAACGATAACATGGGACATTAAGCCGGAAATGTGATTTGAACACATAGTTTTGCAATAGCATGGTATATTAGCCTGCAAACCACCCAGGACTAATGTTTTAATCTATAACCTGGTCCCATATGTCTGTGTACCTGTAGCTGGGGCACTAGTACCGTCCAGCACACAGATGTAAGTCAAGCACAGCTTTATACAATGCTTCCTGCTAATGTCACAATCCATTTTCCTGTCCTTGCTGCCCCGTGTGTGCGTGTGTGTGCATGCGTGTGTGTGTGTGTGTGTGCGTGTGTGTGTGTGTGTTTAACCTCGCCTGGGCGGCTCCACATTCTGCTGTGGCCAGCTGAGCCTTTTCTTTAGCCATGTGTGCAGCACCGGCCTGATGCGACTCTGAAAACGTTCATGCAGCGCGTTGTGATTTTCAAATGAAACGATCGGTCACACATCCTCACAGTAACTACGAAGCTACTAATGAATCTCATTTTGCCGATTGCTTGGCCCGCGATGCCATTTGTCTGGCTCCGTGTGTCTTGGGAGCGGCATACTTCTGGTGTCTGCCTCAGTGTGCATATGTATCCGTCTGTGTATCCCCTCCATGCTGTGCACAACACCTCTGAGCCTACATGTGGCTTCTGAATTATGCAGCAGCCCCGACTGGCTGCTGGAGAGGGGAAACAGAAGTAGGAGAGCGAACGGAGGCGTCTGTGGGGAGTTTGATTGGGACTTGGGGAACACTCTGTGGTGGGGGGGGATTCCTGAAAGATGAGCGTCAAGATGACGAGAGGAGGAGGGAGTAGGAAAGATAAAAGGGTGATGTGTGGGGGAGGAGGGAGGAGGGAGGAAAGCTGCAGTGCCAATGGGTTCAAATCTGCTTTAAGCCGTCAGTCTCTCTCTCCTCCTTTCAGACCTGTGGTTCAGGTAAACTCCAGCCCGAGTGCTGCTCTCATGCAGCAGAGAGCGCTTGGGGATAACCCAGCCCAACTTGGGCGGCACCAGCCCTCCATCGCTCAGCTCGCCTCAGTAGAAAAGGTTCTCTGCAGAACTGAATTATTCATGGGACTTTAGAAGAGTGCAGTGAAAATCCCCACCCCCCACACACACTTGCACACAAAACCTAAGTCACAGTCACAGTCACATTCACACACACACACACACACGCGCCATGCTTTATCGTCACATCACAGCGCATCTTGCTTCATAGATGATTGTTGAGGTTATTCAGGCTGATCTTTGTATTTGCATTTTCATCTCACTGTGGTTGAATAATTGTGTGCTCATCGCATTCCACCGTCGGTGTCGTCCGACTCCGTGAGGGGTGGGGTCGTGCTTTTCAAGTCCTCTCGCTAAGTGCTGAGTGGTACGCGCGCGTGTTTGTTACATAAGTCGTCGCCGTGGTGGTTAAAGAGATAAAAGGGAAATCGCAGTAAAGAACCCCCTCGGCGCTACCTAGAGTCTGGGTGCTCTCAGAGCGAGGTCAGCCTCACGGAGAACCGGAGAGGGGACGGGGGTTGAGCGGCATCGCTTACCGAGGGTGTTTCTCTGTGTGTGTGTGTGTGTGAGCGGGGGATGTTTGCTTACGGAGAAGGGAGTGGTCGGTGTTAGGGGTGCAGAGACGGATTGCAGATATGGGGGGGGGGGGGGGGGGGTAAAAGGAGCAAAAGGTAGCGGAAGAGAGAGGGAGCAAGCAAGTGAAGGAGATGGAGGAAGATGAAAGAGATCGATGACACATAACCTTTAGCTGCAGTGGGTAGTGGGTGTGACCACGTGGATGTTCACCCCCCCCCCCCCCCCCCCCCAAGTCTCTCGTCACCCTTTCAATGTCTCTTTCCACAGCCTCTGTGAGTAAGGTCACATCCGACTGGTATTAAATAAAAGAAAAACGTTTTCATAAATATCACACACATGCATGATGATGTTTTCTGCCTAAGAAAGCCACTGATTTGGATTATTCTCACACACACTGCTATGTGCTTTGATACACATACGGTCTAATTCAAGATGTGTAGATGACTCAGTGTTTCCCACTTGCTAAAACATACTGGATGCATGGATTTAGAATGTGCAGGGAGATGACTTCAGGGTGAAAGCCTCTTCCATCTGGTCGTTCCTGCGGAGGGAAATATGTTGGAACAAGTATCTTATCATTAGGGCTTCATATTCACGTCTTCTTTCTGCTGCATCTGTCGTCTCTCCTCTAGGATCGCAAGCTGTCGAAAGTGGAACGCCAGCGCTTTAAGGAGGAGGCAGAGATGCTGAAGGGCCTTCAACATCCCAACATTGTCCGTTTCTACGACTTTTGGGAGTCTCCCCTTAAAGGGAAGAAGTGCATTGTGTTGGTAACGGAGCTCATGACGTCGGGAACGCTAAAGACGTGAGTACAGTTGAAGGCAGATTTTGCACCGATAACTCCTCTGACAAATAAAACAAGCTGTGATGTATGCAAGCAATCAGAAGTCGTCCTGTAAGACACGTCATACAATCTTTCGATTATATACTTTGCCAAAATGTAACTCACTAAACTGCCTGCACGCTTTGCAGCGGCACTGTACTGGTAGTTCTGTGAGCTGTTAAACACACCGTCCATTCTGTTAGTTGTTGGTCAAACACACTGCAAACATTTATCCCCCCCCCACTGTGAGCGCAGAGTAGCGGTTGGGGGGGGGTCGGAGATTCCCTCGGCTGTGTTATCACCAGCGGCCCCTACCGGCCGGGGGGCCTGTTAAGAGTGGTGAGTGAGGAGTCAGCAAGCAGTCAATGGTCGTGTAAAACGGGCAATAAAAGGTGTTTAGGAGTCACCGCAACCACGAGAGGTCCTTCAGCATGCAGCCGCTACAGGCCACCCAAAATATTCAGCAGTTTGCTGCTGCAGCATGAAAGATAAGCCGTGGACAGACACAGAGGTGCACACTCACTAGCGGTGAGTCGCACACACACACAACCAATTGCAGGATTCCCCGGCGGAGATAATAATAATAATAATAACTGTTTGTGAATGAAGCAGATATTTACAGTGGTTAAAGTGACCTCTAACTCATAGAAATGTCAGCCTATTTATGTTTCACTGATAATATATTTTGAGCCTCTTTTCATCGTCGGGTAATGTGTTTCCCTCTCTCTCTCTACAGCTACCTAAAGCGCTTCAAGGTAATGAAGCCAAAGGTGCTGAGGAGCTGGTGCAGACAGATCCTGAAAGGACTTCACTTTCTGCACACCAGGACCCCCCCCATCATCCACAGGGACCTCAAATGTGACAACATCTTCATCACTGGACCCACCGGCTCGGTCAAGATCGGGGATTTAGGACTGGCAACACTCAAGGCGGCTTCCTTCGCTAAGAGCGTCATAGGTAGGAGACTTTGAAATACAACATTGCAGACACATGCTTCTTCCAGTAAAGAAATAAATGACGTATCCATTGGGTATTCTCTCTTCAGGCACCCCAGAGTTCATGGCTCCAGAGATGTATGAAGAACACTATGACGAGGCTGTGGATGTCTACGCGTTTGGCATGTGTATGCTAGAAATGGCCACCTCTGAATACCCCTACTCCGAGTGTCAGAATGCTGCTCAGATATACCGCAAAGTCACTAGTGTGAGTCCACATACCGTACATCTTATTCAGAAAAAAGACATTTAGGAAGACGTTTAGTGGCCCAAAAATGATAACGGATAAAGACTAAAAAGGTGCGCTCAGTAGAGCGAGGTCTCCGTCAGGTGTGTCTGCTGTATTGATTGAATAAATACACGTTTAGACCCCTGTATGGCGCTGTAAAACACACTTCATTTCAACTTAAAAGCAAGTGGTGATGTATGCAGGCCATCGGCTCATTTCATACAATCTTAGTTTAATAAAATGAAACTCACCAATCCGTCTGCCCACGCAGCGGCGGCTGAATGGCAGCGGTGTACTCGGCAGTGTGTGTGTAGTTCCGTTAGCTTTTAGCTAAACACACCGTCCAAAAACAATAAAGCCGAGTAGAGGCGGAGTAGAGGCTGAGAGGCGGCGATGCACTCAGCTGTGTTATCACCAGCGGCCGATTAAGAGCAGTGAGTTAGGAGTGAGCAGGCAGAGTCGATGGTAGTATAAAAGATGTTCTGATAAAGTGTGAGTCACCGCAACCCTGACAGCTCCTTGAGCATGCAGCCATAACTGGCCACCCAAAAGATTATGCAGATTGCTGCAGCAGAATTTAGATATTAGCCGTGGACAGACACCACGGTGCACTCTCACGCACGCACACACACAACCACACGACGGATCGCATGATCATCCCGGCAGAGATATTAACAATTGTACAGGCGAAATGAGGCCTGCATCAATTGTTTATTAGCATTCACACACACTGTATACAACAACTTTTAGGCAATGTATTTATTAATGATTTCAATAGTATCAAGTATTCATATATCAATAACAAAACGGTCACAAATTATTCTCATTCTCCTAGCATACATGCAGTTTTACTCTTTAGTTGTGTTTGTACCACAGTCTTCTCAAAGAGGCCTTGGTCGTACTCATGCATTTAGTAGTAACTCAGGCTCACGCTTGGTGAACATGTGAGATACGGTGCAACGATGTCGGGGATGTTTTTAGCTGCTTCGCCACATAATCAGTCCACAGAGTTTATAATTGCATGAATGCGGCGTTTCTGTAGATTACAAGATCTGCTCCGTTTCGTGTGTGAAGAATCTTAACGAGCCATATGGAGTCACAGGGGGAGTCCAAATATCCTTTGTTTTTTTTTGTTTTTAGATGAAGCCTGTGGGGCTGTGTTCCATTTCAATCAGTGTGTCTCTGCCAGCAAAACATGCTGCAAACTGTTTTTAGATTGAGGGGTGTTTAAAGTCACCACAGTGTTCCTGATTTGATGAAGAGTATTGATATTCCACGCTTGAGATTTAGCCGTGTGGAAATCTGAGATATGACTCATTCACCTGCTGTTTGAAAAAAAAAAAAAAGAGAGAGAGAGAAGGCTTTTGTTAATGTCCGGGCAGCATCGGTGCAGCTGCTTCTATATACGGTTCCCTGCATTGCTACTGTATGCGTGTTAGAGTGCCCTGCAGGGACCACTGCAGGATATTAATAGGAGATTGATCAAAGAGAAACCCTGATAGCTTTAAACTGCTCCCTGAGCACATGCTGCATGTAGCTTCACAATCAGTTGGGATGTAAATACGGAGGATGCATATCTTTTATGACTTAGATGGAGAAAGTGAGGCCAGAGTGTTGAGCTAACAACATTTTCTATTCCCAAAAATTCCACCAATTTAAAAGTAAAACCAAAATCTATTGTGTGTGTGTGAGAAACACTCACTGTGGAGAAACATCTGTAGAAACTTCTCAAACCACTCCTGCTGTCACTGTCTGTCCATATTAGTTAAGGACAGCTGTTTTACAATTGCAGTTCACAAGCAAAACAACATCAGGAACAGGACCAGGATCAGCTTCCCCACCAACAAACTCACCGAGGTCGTGTCTGCATGTTGGTGTTGAGCTATAATTTGGTGCACATACTGAGCTCTCAGATGAAGAGAGGTCGACTCTGCTGCAGGAGTGGTTTGAAAGCTTTCTTTGGGCGCTTTTATGCCTTTTGGAATCCATCGCAACTGACATGGATTCAAGCTGACCACAGCTGCCGCGCTCTGTCAAGGTTGACGAGCCTGCAGGGTGTGAGTGTCTGACACTTAAAAGATCAGATTTCGGGTGACAAAAAAAACATCCCCGCGCTCTCTTTTCTTTTGTTTTTTTGTTACTTTTCTTCAACACAGCATCCTTTCATGGCGTGTCCTCAGAGTTGTGTTTATATTTCCCTTTCCTCAGGGAGTGAAGCCCGCCAGCTACGACAAGGTCATGGATCCTGAAATCAAGGAGATTATTGGGGAGTGTATCTGCCAAAAGAAAGAGGAGCGGTGAGTGACTGTGTCCGTCATTGTCCAGTGTCCAGCCAGTAGGGCCCCACAATGGTGCCCTCTTATCTTCCATGCCTTGTCTCACCTCCCCCTGCTCCATTGCTGTGGTGCTGACAGTTGGGCTCTCAGCAGCACTGCAGTCTCCCCACCATGTCTGCAGGGTGTCCCTCTATTTCCGCTAATGAGTTTGTGTACAGAGGGGGAAGATAACCCTTAATTAGCCTCCAGTGGCTTTTATGTGATTGGGTTCAGTGAGTGACTTCAGTGAGGGGCTCTGAACCAACAGCAAAGGTAATCCATGTCCATGTATGATGTGATTACGAGGGGTCGCACTCACGCTCCAGCCATAAATGAGTGAGTTATGTTTTTCTTACGTAGACTACAAGCAATTCTTTGCTCCATAAAACTTTCAAGGCTTTCTTCTTTCTGGTCTCATTGAACAGCTTATTGAGCATTTTGCAGTGAGCTGATTCATGTCATATTTGACCCATTTTTAGTTAATTTCTCCCCACAAAAGTTACCCTTCAAACGTATAACACAACATTAGTGGGGAAAACGGCACGTAGAGACGGCACATTTTCAAATCTAACTCAATCTATTGAGGGTTTTTGTTTCTACCAATTTTTTTGGAACAATAGAAAGAAGGCAGTCTGAGTTTTATTTTGTTTCTGTTGAGTTTTAATGAATTTACGATGCTCCGCCGCTTGAACACATCTCTGAGCTGAAACTGCAGGGGTGCCACACCCCACACACACACACACACACACACACACACACACTACGGCGACAGAAGAGAGCCAAACTGAACGTGCCGCACAGCGTTTTAGCTGTAGTAAAAAAATATAATATGTGCCTTTGTTGTTCCTCCTGCCAGGTACACCATCAAGGACCTGTTGAACCACGCGTTCTTTGCCGAGGACACGGGCGTAAGGGTTGAGCTAGCTGAGGAGGATGACGGGAAAAAGGACTCCATAGCCCTGAAACTTTGGGTGGAGGACCACAAGAAGTTAAAAGGAAAGTACAAGGAGAGTGGAGCCATCGAGTTCATGTTTGACCTGGAGAAGGAGGTCCCTGAGGTTGTGGCACAAGAAATGGTGAGTGAATATTTAAAGGTATAATTTTTTGATGCGTGTAAAATATTTTGAGATGAATCTGGATTTGGAATCCTTTTGATTTGTCTTCTCATTATTATTACATTATAAGTCTACCTTGAAAATATGGCATCTAGACGTGGTTCAACCCTTTCAAAACCCTAATTTCAGTTTAAATAAGAGAGTAGTTTGAACCCATGCTGGTTATGCATTTGGCCTGCCTGGCTTAGTGTGTTCTGGCTGCCGGCATTACTCGTATCTCATCATTGGGGAATGCGTTCAGATGCAGATTGTCAGAGATAACTTACTCTGCTCTTCCAGGAATACAGTGATTCTTTTTTCTTTTCTTGTTTTGTTGACATGGTTTTCTCTCGTGAACGCCATCAGATAAGGCCCACACGGGCCCTGCAATAAAAACCTGTCCCAGAAACACTCTGTGTGGGAGCCATGATTATACCAACCTCAAGCCTTTATAACTTTCATCAAACATTCTGCAGCACCATGGAATTATTTATCGGGCTATGGGATTAAAAGAGCTTGAGTTAACACCGCTCGACTTCAGATGGAGACTACAAACGCAGTCGTCGTTGCCAGGTTTAAACAGGTTCGGATGGGAAAACTGAAATGGGTACATCAGAAATACTAGAGAGACCGAGTCTTCAGTGAGACATCTGAAACGAGGATCTTTCTTCAGCGTTGTCCTTTTGGTCAGAATAGACTTGTGCATCATGTGTAAGTAAAGGAGTGAGGTGTGTCAGCTGTATAGAAACATACGAGTGTTTTGTTTAATACTCGGGCAACTTATCCAATGACAGTGAGACTATAGCCGTGTTTCCATTAACGGATTATTAGAAACGCTGTTTGGAAACAGTTACATTTCACTCCTATGTTGCAGGAAAACGCTTTTAGACTCACTTGAGGTGGTGTTTGCCTTTGTTGTGGGTTATGGAAACACCTTCCCGCCATTCCTTAAGACCTCCATGTGTCTCTCGTAGCCGACTTGTTTTGTTTCCAGTTTGCAGCGTCTGCTTCTTCTGCTCTGTGTACTGGCGGTTTACAGCCATGTGTAGCCTTTAGAGCCACTTCTGACCAAACTACGCTGTAGCTGAGTTTATTTGCTCCAAACCAGTTGATGGGAACGCTCCTTTTCTTCATTCCTATATTGCAACATTTCAAAAGGTTGCTTAAAATGAGCTCGGCAACTGAATAGAAACATGGCTAGCGAGTGAGGACCAGCTTTCTTTGCCTTCTGTTTGTCTGCCTCTTGTTTTTTTTAATAAAGAGTCTTCCTTTTCATTGTTGCTCTCTCCCTGCCACACATCTCTTCCCCTCTTTCCTGTCTGCACTCTCTCCCTCTATTTATCTGCTCTGTTTTGGCCTTGACCACACTGTCAAGCTGGGGAGAACAAAATGAATGCCTCTCTGTAACAATCGCTCTGGGCATGAGGGCAGACATGTGGACCGCCGGCACAATGGGATTGTAGGCCAGCATGCTCACGTGTCAAGTCGCTCTAATGAGTTCTCTCTCTCTCTCTCTAGAGGCAACATGAGAGACGTGAGTTGTCTCCAGTGATGGACCCGGATCTCCCTTTTTTTCGGGTCATTTATTCTGACTTGTGTGCTAATGATGCCTAATTACTCTGTGCTTACTGCTATGTGTGTTCAGTGCTATTTCATACCACGCCCACTGTGCTTTATGCGGCACATTAGATGAACGAACATGGTTTAATTAGTTTTGATATGCACAAAAGTAACTGCTTGACTAGTATTTTCTGTTTGTACCGCTGAATAGTGTCATCTAGTTTCAGAAGGAGCTAAAGCTCTGTAGCCAGTTCAAACGTGGTTTTATGTCGAGACAGAATTAGATTTCTTTCTTGCATGTACATGTGTTCTCTGCATAGAGTCTTTATTTGCAGATGTAACAGTCCAGACACTTGTGTTGTGAACAATGAATCCAGCTGCTGACAAAGGGAATACTTCCGTGCTCCGATCCCCTTGAAATAGATTTTTCTATTCCTTCCGTCTCTTGCTCCTTCTCTCTCCCTCACACAATGTGCTCTCTCTTCTCTCACATGCTCCACGCTAAAAATACCCTGGAAGTCACGCTCTTCCCCTTTTTTTACTTTGTCAGGTGGAGTCGGGCTTCTTCCACGAGAGCGACGCTAAGACTGTGGGAAAGTCGCTCAGGGACCGCGTGGCCTTGATCAAATGGAGACGGGAGAGAACGGTGTCTGCTGCGGTTCCAGTGGATGGAGGCGAAGCGGGGCACAGGGTCCAGATGACGCCATCGCAGGGCATCACTGCCGGGGTTGCACATGTAGGACAGCCTTTGCTGGAGCCGGAAGAGCCGGAGGCAGACCAGCACAACAGGCTGCGTAACCTACCAGCCAGTGCCACCTCAGTGACGTGTAAGAGATTCTGTTCCCCCTCCACTCAGAAACACACACGCTCAATCTCTTGACTTTGTAATGAGTGCATGATTTCTGTGCGTCTCTGCAGCAGACGGCACACTCGACAGTGGCATGGGCTCCACTGTGTACTCGGACTCCCACAGCAGCCAGCAGAGTGTCCTCTACCAGTCCCTGCTGGAGCCTATTACTATGGCAACACAGCAGGTCTGTATCAGGAGCATACACACACACCCAGGTGGACCGTGCACATTCGGATTTATCAAAACACACACACACGCTGTTTGAAAGCAGCCCTCGCTCACGTGGCCTTGGAGCTGAGCCCAGGCACTGAATCCACACAGTCAACACATTTCTGGACAACAGTCATGCATATTAGATGCAGATGTTTTTCTCATCCAATCATGTGCGTTTGTCCTCATCTCTTCATATTGTTTTTTCCTTCATTTTGAGTAACATGTGTTTTGCTTTTGGGTTGCTCCTCCTGATCAGTGCCAGAGCAGTAGCCCTTCTCTAACAGATCGACCTCACTCCTGTGAAAGGGGGGAAGTTTGGGGGGCAACACTGAGCCCGGAGCTCAGGACCCGTTTAGGAGCTGCAGCCCGAAGAGGAAGCGCCCCAGTTCTTGACACTCGCAGGGCAAACCAAATTGCTCAACTCCATGCCCTCATTCAGTCACGGAGATCAATCAGTCCCACCCCGACGGCACCAGAGAACAACCGGTTGGAACTCGACCCTCCAGAGCTTCACTCGGAGGCCACGGGTGGGTTCCCCTTCCAGAGTATTCTGCCAGTACTGCAGGCCTTCCCTGTCCCTTCACCCTCTGAGCACCGCCGCTTTAGTGACACGCCAATCGGACCGTCGGATGCCACCAGTGAGAACTTCACACTGCCTGTGCCAAGTGAACGAAGACACTCTGACCTCAGTAGCCTTCTGAGTCTCACCGCTCATCATAACCACCATTTTGCGGCGCATCGGGGCCACGTGTGCCAAGCTTGCCTCTCTTTGCTTCTTCTAAGGTCACGGGAAGGGAGCCACCGCCGTCCTTCTGGTGCCGCGCCGACGCACCACTGTCCATGTGACTTAAGGCAAAAAACGTCCTCTGTTGGAGTGATGACCAACCCCGGTTACGGACGGCTGAAAGGTTTGAGTGATTGTTCCGATTTCTCGCTGCTGCAGCAGTCCCTGTTCAACATAATCAGCCGCAAAGCAGCCCCTTGTCCCGCCACGCCCACCCAAGCCTCCCTGCTGCACTCCTCGGCCGCCCACAGGCCGGCACGCAGCGACGGAGACGACGGCCTGAAGAGTCATCCGCTGTGTGACGGTTTGGTTGGAGACCAAGAACCCGTCCGGGACTGCGAGGATAGACTCTGTGCCAGAGAGCATCAAGTTACCAGAGCTGTGGGAGTGGTAGGTCACATTGGTGTCCCATGTGGGGCCAACTGCTTAACTGAACTCTCCCCCGCCTATAGGAGATGAAGCGTTATTCTGCATGGAGCTGGTCTGATCTCCTCCTGACCTTGTCTACTGTCTGAGTCTCGCTACCTGCGTAGGCCTACAGAGCTGACTGTCTTCTTAAAAAATCATAAGCTTGGTCCTGTCGGAGGACAATGGAACAATCTCTAATAGACCACGTTTCCCTGCTGATTAACCTCAACCAATCCCTTCTAGAGCTGAACTAGATATTAACAGTTTCCTTTCTGCTTTACTGGCCCAATGTTGCGCCTGTCTTGCTCCTTGGCTTGCCTTGGATAGATGGCCTATGATTGGAGGTGGTGGGGCGGCTGTCTGATCTCCCTCCTCTCGGACTCTCCTACCGTTTCTCTTTTGTGTCCTTATTTCAGCGCACACCTGTCACCGCCTGCTCTTTGTTGAAACACATGTTTCATGAACTTATTTTAATCCCTCATCCTGTCATTATGCTTGCATCCTGTAATGTAATTGGCACACTTATTATTTGTGGGATTTGTATCCGTGTCTGGTAAAAGAGAGAGAGAGAGGGGGTCTAATTTGAATTTCTCTCCTTTTGTGTCCTTAGGCCAGTTCAGCAGGTCACCACAATCAGCCTTCTGTACATGGCCTGCCGTCTTCCAGCACATCGGTGCACACACCGCTGCAGTACGTCCAGCCTGGACACAGTTACCCTGCTGCTCCGTATATTTGCCAACACGGCGCTGCAGCACCAGCTCCAGCTAGTCTCTGCTCAGTCAACATCCAGCATACAGTCGGTGCTGCTAGCTACACACCTCCAGGTGTGCAACAGACCCAAGTTCCAGCAAATATTTCAGCATCAGCTGTGCAGCAGCAACAACATGTCGCACAGAGCTACCAAGCACCAGGCCACCAACAGCAGCAGGCCGGAGCAGCAAGCTCTTTGACTTTCCCTTTGAATGTGCAACAGACTTGTCAGAATTGCGTGGGCCCAACTCAACAACAGGCTCACTCTGCTTCAGGATGTCCCACTCCAGTTCAGACTGCTGCAGCAGCACAGCAGCCAGCACAAGGCTACCCTCTTGCACCTGTAGCCCCGACTGTTGCAGCCATGGCCCAGTGTCATCCGACACAAGCTCCTGTTGCACTGCAACACGTCCAAGCCGCAGTCCAACTGCCGAGTCAGCCGCCTGGTCAGAGCTCATCCACACCAGCACTTTACAGCCAACAGATGCCAACTCAACAAGAGCACCACCTGAATACTCAGACCAACATACAACTAACACAACATGCTGGGCAGGCTTACATTCTCCAGCATAACCAAGACACTCTGCACACCATGCACCAACAAATGGCACAACAGCCTACCCACCTGACTCCTGGTCAGCAACAGGTACACGCCCCAACTCTACAGAAGCACAGTCAGACGGCCATGCAGACCGCGGCTCCCCAACAGAGCCAGGATGTATCCCAGTCTACAGTCCAACAGCTTCAGACCTCAGCTTCTCAGCTTCATCCGACGGTGCCGGTTGAAGCCACACACCAGAGTTACCCTGCTGTCGGTCTGCCTGACGCCGCCTCGCAGAGCTATGCATATTCTGCCCTCGGCGCTCAGAGCCAGTACCTGTCTGCACAGTCTTCTGGTGCTCCACAGACCTACGGAGCACAACAGGTGAGTGTTGATAATCACTAGACAGCATATTGTAGCAAGGCGGCATACATGGTGCCCCAGTTTTGAGTTTCATGTCGGTTTGCCCTCCTCTGACCTCGCGCCTGTTTTCATTTTTCATCAGTTTCAACCCTATCTTTGCATCGCTGCTATCCTGAACCAGGTAGAACGCCTTTGTCTCAACACAATATGTCACTGTGGGACTCAATGTTGGAGGGACAGAAAACTAATGCACTTAAACAAGAAAACATGATTATTTATGGCAGTGCCGTTATTACTTTTGGAGCTACTCATATCGTGGTGCCTGGTTCTGAAATTGGAAGCAGCTGCGCTGGTGGTCAGTAGGTGAATGAAAATATGAACAGCTCAACAGGAGCTCTCTCAGACAACAGCCGACAGCGAGTTGATGGAAACAGTAATGAAAACAATAACAGTGGTCTTAGCCGCTGCATCCGCCAGCCCTCCCAGGCTTGGTCTGCGTCTGCTTTGTGGTACTCGGTGCTCCAGCTCGTGCAGCAGGTTCAGACAGGGACAGGATGGGAAATGTCAGCTATTCTGATCTGGGTCAATAGCAGGAAATGCAGATTTCCAAACGAAGAGATGAAACTGGAAGCTCTGCCATTATTGAACTTCCTTGCTCTTTTTTTTTGCTTTTTTTTTATCCCTCCTCTTTTTGTTCTTCTGTAGAATATTCCTGCTGGTCATTGCATTTCTCAGCTTGGACACGATGGACAGGCTTTAGGTGGCCAGGTACTGCCTCCTCAACAGTCGATGGCTCAGGGAACTGTCCACCAACAACTCCAACCTCTGCAGATTTCAAACTCTGTACCGCCAACACATCCATCCCAGGTATTGTCTGTTCTTGCAGCTTTCACTGATATCTCCCCTGGATAATATCCGCTCATTCTCTTTGTGTCCCGAGATATCGTACGCCTCAGCAGTTTTAGTTTTTTTTTCTATCTTGGATTTTACAGACAAATAACAATATGGATTAGACGCAAGTTATCTCGATGCATCGTGCATTTGCTCTCTAGATTATTTGATTTTCCTCTGTTTCTTCCTTTCTTTATTTTCCCTTCAGTTTCCTTCACAGTATCCCACAATCCAGGTGATGACAGCTGACTGTGAATCCTCCTACCCTCACCCTTCAACCTCCTCTTCTCTCAATCACATCTTCCTTTCTCCTGGACAGACTGTGACCCCCTCTGTCTTCCCCCTTTCGCCTCTGCACATTGAAAACGTGTTAGCTTCACCCATCCCGGTGTCCCTTATGCCTTCCCCCTCACCCGTGCTGGGACCCACATCCCCGCAGCACCAGCACACCGCTGGTGTTAGAGCTGAAGCTTCTCATTCACAACCTGCGTTTATATCGGCACCATCCACCCACCCCTTACACACACACACTGCCCCGTGCCAGAACACACACTCTCCCACAAATGGCAGCACTCAGCCTCTGATTCAGGTAATTATGTTGGCTGCAGTGGAGTGCAGATGTTTACCAAGAGGGTGTGAACTGGAAGCTTTGCTTGTGATAATCTCTGTCAGATTGTTTTTTTTACATCCAACAAAAGCTTTGTTTTTATGGCCACTGTGCTGTTGTTCTGTGGCTGAAGGCTAATCACAGTTTACATGTTAAAGTTACTGCGAGGAACTTTTAACTGGTTATGAAACGGTCTCAGTTTAATACTGATGCCTTTTGTATGACCTACATAAGTTAACAAGCGCGTCAGCGAGATGATTGGCTATTTCTACAGTTATTCTTTGTGTGTCATCGGTTGGATTCGGCGCAAAATCAGATGAAATCATGCAGGTTCACCAGAAACTTCTTCAGCTCAGACCCCAGCAGCAACCAGTCCACCGTGGACAGACTCAGATCCGGCTTCCCTGCCTTTGACCTGCAGTCAGAGCTACGGCGAGAGGAGGAGAGCTTAGCGCCCGGCGGCAGCAGCAGCAGCAGCTCCTCCTCCAGCCAGGAGCAGAGCTACTCCTCGCTGCTCTGCTGGTCCTTGCAGGGAGCATTCACTGACACCATGCTGCTGGAGACCCAGGCCGTATTGCTGGGCCCGCTGAAGTGAAGGGAGTCATGGGGGAACCAGGACTGAGCAGAGCACACTGTCAGACCCCTGCTGCAGTCAAATTAAAGGTTTTCTAAAGGGACTCTGGTGCGCAGAAACACTACTGCTTTCGTCCACAGGGGCCGCCAAAATCAGCACTAAATGAAAGTTCCTTGTAGTAACTTTATAGTCGGATTAATTAAATAATGCAGATGAGAAGATAAGTGCTGTTATAGTCACTGTACTTCATAAATGAAAACCCTGTAGAATATAGAAGTTTGAGGACATTTTTTTGAATCAAGAAACGGCACAACAGCCAAAAGTTTAAACATCTCAAAATGTCTGCAAAGGATTCAGAGTCTTCCAAGATAACATAATTATGTTTAGTAAAATTGTGTTATCTTGTTTGTCTTCCCAGCAGGCGCAGGTCGGCCATCCTGAGCTTGTCTCCTCTGCTCAGCTCAGCCAACCTGCAGTCTTCTCCTCACCTTTGCAGAACGGGACCGACGTGAGCGCGGTCACCACCGCTGCCCAGCTGGACAACAAGAACCCATGCCAGCTGGCCCCGCAGGCCCAGAGTCAGGTTCAGAGCCAGGTTCCTGTACTGCAGCCCTCTGACTCTCAGAAGGCATTATCTGGGTCTGCCAGTTCCAGTCTGAGTCAGCAGAAACAGCTCAGTAGTCTCACCGGAGCTGCAGGTCAGGGTCCAACAGAGACCAACGCGGAGGTATGGCCATATGACTCACTTCCACATTCTTTAGTTCTCGTTTTCTATTTCATCCTCTGCCCACCTTGCTTTGCAAATATACAAGTGCAGTCACATGTAGTGGCATGTACTTCCTCTCAAGTCACCATCAGGAATGTCAAATACAATAGCTGATAAATGTTACTCTCTTTTATTCCTTCTCTCTGATCGTTTGTTTCTGTATCTGTTGTGTCTGTAGGATCAAGCAGAGAAACACACTGGAGGACAGAGCTATGACAGGTACGAGTCTGTGCAGGTGACCAGTCAGTGATTCTAAGACTTGTAACAAATGTATATTGGAATATTAGCAGCATTCTGCCTGGTCTCAAACGGTTTTCCGTCCTCTCTTACTTCAGACTTAAATAATTAGAGGCTCTATTGTTTACATAGTTACAGTAGCCACACCCATCTTGAAAGGATGCCTAGCAGAACCTTGCATTGGTTGACTATATTGCTCTTTTGTCTCAAACAAAGCAAAATCAAAAGCATTGACTGTTTATTTCTTACACTCCTTGAGTCACAGACGTTGTTTGCCTTTAGAAAACATTTGAGGGCGTTCCACAAGTCCGGTGACTGATGTGCGATCCTCGTATTTCTTATATCGTAATATTTGATGTGTAATGTGGATCTCAATGCTAACTAGTCTGGCAGGCTATCGCCCAAAGGACAGCTCTCCAGCTGCTCACAGACGTCTGTAGAACCAGAATGCACCCTGATGAACACTCTGATGGCGTCCATCAATCTTTCGTATCGTTCTGACCAGCAGCAGCTAAAACTCCTTTTAGTTTAAGTTCAGTTGTTCTTTCACAATCGATAGCAGAAAGCTTATCCCCCCATAAATCTATATCCCCTTTAAGCTCATGTGGAGTTTAGCGGCACCCATGGTTGATATATCAGGCTTTTGCCAAATCCTGCAGGCATTCCAGAGCAGCGATAAACTTTACAAAACTTTTTCACTAAGCTCCATATCGAGGCCGGGAGGTAGAAATGTTCTTATTTACTGTTTCTCTTTCTGTCAATGTGCCATCTTTTGAACGTGTCTGGACGTGTTTGAACATGTTTGAACAGGTACCTTGTTATCTTGAAACTGATGGCCAACCTAAATGTAGAGCAGTGTGCTCAGTATTTGGGTATTAAAGAACAAGGCCATACTTTAACTGATGTACTTGTCCCTCTCCTCAGTGTCAACTCCGATGCCATGTCAGGGAAGGAGATGAGCGACGGTTATGAGGGGACCCATGGAGGTAAAGGCGACGGGAAAGTCCGCAAACACCACCGCCGGTCCATGCGCACTCGTTCCCGACAAGAGAAGATCAACAGGCCGAAGCTCAACATGCTCAATGTGGGTAACCGAAACACCTTTCCGACGTGAAAGACGTCTCTTTAAGTCGATGTTCAACAATAATGTAGAAGCTGACAATGTATTTACCGCTCTTGTTGCAGGTGTGCAACACGGGCGATAAGATGGTAGAGTGTCAGTTGGAAACTCACAACCACAAAATGGTCACTTTCAAGTTTGACCTGGATGGAGACGCACCGGAAGAGATTGCTACATACATGGTACGCAGGAGACAAAGCCGGTGCCACTTCAAATGATGCGAAGGTTTTTGTAGCGCGCTGTAAGCTGCCTGAGATGCTTTCCTCAAGCTCAGAACTCTGAAACTCCCCGTGTTGCTGTTCTGAGCTGCAATGCAGCAAAAATATATTCGTCTGTGTCTCTCTCTCTTGCTCCTTCTCGCTCCTCCTGTCCCAACCGATTTATATTGGCCTCGTATTTATAGATAGATGAATATTTATGGCAAAACTGCTCCACCAACGTATCATGTATAATAAAGGTGGTCCAAGGCAAACGCCCACTTGTGAAACTTATCACAGCAATGTATTTAATCAACTTGACGTTGTGAAACGCTTAGACAAATAAACACTTGATGAACTTAACCAATTATGCAAAAGTCTTTATTGGATTTTCTTGGGCCTTATTGGAAATTCAATCATTTTGTTAACATCTGTTGTTTCTGGCACAGTTTTATTTCCTGCATTTCTTGTTAAGCTAAACCCCTTATTGTCCTGTCTCCTTGTCCTCCACTGTGTCCGTCAGGTGGAGAATGACTTCATTCTGCCTTTAGAAAAAGAAATGTTCATCGAGCAGCTTAAGGACATAGTGGACAAGGCTGAGGACATGCTGAGTGAGGACGCCGAGGGTGAGCGGAACTCTGACCAAGGAGGCAGTCCCAAACAGAGCGAAGGCGCCGGCGCTCTGGGGACAGAGGTGAGAAAGGAACTGTTGACTGTTAATAGTTGCAATGGCACAATGTGTCTACGAGTGCCTTGGATTCATCATCCTGACAGCATGACTCTGCACGCAACGCTGCCAACAAGAGCTGCCAAAAATACCGTTCCTGCTGATGTGACATTTTGATCTAACTGAATTTGTTTCTGAGGTTCAGCTTTTTGGCTCGTTGAGGATACCTTTTTGAAATGCCTATTACATGGATGCACACGTGTCAAATCTGTGTAGTAATCCTTCCTTTTCTTCAGGGATTGAAGGCTTCCGCACCCAGCACAGCACAGCAGGTGTACCAGCAAAACGGTAAGACTTTGAGCTACCTGGAACTTATGCATCCACGTTCACAAAATCCACTCACACTTTTCAGATGTAGTTAAACTCGGCTGCCTCCCTGCACATCTGCATTTTTAGGAGGCATATTGCAGTGTGAGGATGATTTTCTGAATTGATTTGAAGTCTGTTTCTTTTCTTTTGTTTCTCAAGGGTCAGTCGGTACATTTAGCTCTTTTACTGAATTGATATTCTAGTAGACGTGCGTTTTATGAGCTTTCCTTCCTCTCTGTCCTTGACAGTCCTCCACACTGGCAAGCGCTGGTTTATCATCTGCCCTGTGGCTGAGACGCCTATATTGGACAAAGAGAAGACGACATCTCACACCTCTACAGTCCAGGGTATGCTGCACACTCACAAACACATTACCATTACTGCTTCACGTCTTTAGGTTCACTACTTTGTGATATGAGCCCAACGAGCGGCAGCTTTCTTTGCCAGTAGTATATTTTTCTATAGAATAAGCTGAATCGTTTCTGTCTGACTTGCTGCTGTTTGTAGTGAAGATGGTGCGCGTGCATCAGAGTGTGCTTCTGTGTGGTTCATCTGTTGGGGTCAGTTATATAAGAGTGCTTCTGCAGTGGTTCTAGGCGGAAATGAAGGGCGGGATTCATACTCCAGCTGACGGAGCCTGATGGGGGAAGACAGGCTGTGATGTAACACTCGGGCACCCACAGGACCCAGCCTCCCTTCCTCTTCACGGCCTTGGCTGTTTAGCTCCCAATCTGTTCTACTCCTAATTAACTCTGATCTTTTTATGTCCCCAGAATCTGAAAAGTCTGCCTCATCGTCAGTCAGGCCCAACGGCAACACTACTGCAGCGGCAACCCCAGTCGCATCTTTATCCTCCCAAAGCCTGTCTGCCTCCTCCTCCTCCTCTCTGCCCCCTGCAGCTCAGACCTCAGTGCAGCCTCAAGAACAAAACATCGACCAAACCCGTCTCCAGCAGCCTCAGCCCTGTGTAACTAACCACGTCCTTGCTGCCGGTGCCGGCCATCACAACTTCCTTCCTGTGGAAGAGCCTTGCATCTCTGCTGTCTCCATTGTAACAGACATTCCATGCTGCGCTATTGTGCCGCCTGTCACTCTGGATGTGAAAGGAGCAGCTAGTGGTTTGACCTCTGCCCAAACTAATCAGCCCAATCAGAAGGTCAGTCCCACCGGAGAACTACCCCCTCAGCTGGCCTCCCATCAGTCTGTGGTCCTGCAGCAACCCTATGCCACGCCCATGCAGCCTGGGACCGTCACCTCCCAGCCCCAGAGTCCAGCGCATCAGACCCCCCAGAGCTCCCAGTCGTCGAGCCACCTGCAGCCGGCGAGCGGGGGGCCAGGCGAGTCGGACAGTGACGGACCGCGCAGGGTGGAGTTTGCAGACCGCACCATCAAGACTTTGGACGAGAAGCTGAGAAACCTGCTGTACCAGGAGCACGCGCCCTCCCAGCCCTCCAGCACCGCATCCGACCCCCAGGCCTCCAGCACGGAGGGAGTCAGCTCACCTCCAGTCTCAGACGGCCAGAGCTCCGAGGGAGCACATACAAAGAAGAAAGGGGAGCCGCTGGTAAAATACGTGTGTGTGTGTGTGTGTGTGTGTGTGTGTGTGTGTGTGTGTGTGTGTGTGTGTGTGTGTGTGTGTGTGTGTGTGTGTGTGTGTGTGTGTGTGTGTGTGTGTGTGTGTGTGTGTGTGTGTGTGTGTGTGTGTGTGTGTGTGTGTGTGTGTGTGTGTGTGAGAAATCTGAGCAATCAAACGCTGGTTAGGAGCTAAGTTAATGGCAACATCATTGAATCATTTCCCTGCACTGTATCATTGATTTGACTATTGGCTGTTAAGAGCAAGACGAATACTGTGTTTAGAAAGAGGGTAGGGTAACACAATTACTGCCGTCAGCACCATAACTCATCCTGATCTCTTTCTCTGGCAGCTTCATTTTGTGTGTGTGTGTGTGTGTGTTTCTCTCTGCGTGCATGCATACTGCCAAAAACAAATCAGGGTCTGAGTCATTCTGCAAAAGCTGAGGTCAGGAGGGGAGACTGGCTAGCCTTACCACACTGATCTAGCACATGTAACGATTTACCACGTTCTACTATTCAAATGATTGCGAACTCCCACACACACACACACACACTCTCTTCTCTTTTTCTCTGTTAGCCTCAGATTCCTGAGCGCACAGATAGTGTGGGTGCACTGAGTGACTCTGCAGTGGCAGGTAGGTAGCATTGTTTCTGTAATGTTGTCCGTATCATGTTATTACTGCTCGCTGGTTTGAGGACCGGTTCCATCATTCTTCCTGCTCCTTTAGCCACTAACAGGGTTGTGAACAGAAGAGATGTGACCACCAGCTCCGGTTCCTACGGCTCCAAAAGCCGCTTTCAAGTAAGAATCCACTTTCAAAAACACAAATGTCCTTTTGACCAAATGTAATAATATTACAGATCATGATTTGTGCCTTTGTCTGTCCTGGGTCCAGTTTGCTGCTTAAACATTGCATTAGTTGATGATGTTTATGGACCCTAATTTTGTTATAAACGCAGGCTTCTGTTCCTTCCAGATCATCCCCACTCCAGCGGATGTCGTTTGCCGTTTAGAGAAAAGCAAGAAGAGCTGCAGCACCTGCAGTTCCCCGGCACCCTCTAGTGGCTCTGCAGGCTCATACAGCCAGTCGCGGGGCCCGGGCAGGAATGACCAGGACTGTGGGTCGGTGGACAAATCCTCTGTGACGGCTGCAGCCGATCACGCAGGAACGTCCAAACCCAACAGCAGTAACCGCTACTCTGCCCCGCCGAACTTCTACCAGGCCACCCCGACGTCCAGCCCCGACGTCACACCACGCCACATCCCCCGGGCCCAGACGATGGACACTTCGACCCATCACAACTACCACCACCCCTCCCACCTCTACTCCGACTCGGCCGATGAGGAGAGCAGCAGCGTCGCCCTTCCCGCGGCCCACCCGGCTCCCCCGGCTCACGCCCAGTCCGAGCACAGCGGAAGCGACCTCATGAAGAGGGCGGTGGCCTTCCTGCGGCGCTCTGGTCGGACCAAAAGCGAGCAGAGCTCCGATTCGCCGAGTCGACAGCCCCTGGCGATGAACGGTCACGCTGCCGCGCCGTCTGCGGGGCACGCCCACTCATCTTACATCAGCAGTGACAACGACTCTGAGTTTGAGGATGCAGATATGAGGAAAGAACTGCAGAAGCTGAGAGAAAAGTAAAGTAACACATATACATTCACACTACAGGTGAATAGGGTATAACATAACTAATGAATGAACTAAACGGTATCGCCATTAACCTTCCCCAGTTGATTACTTTTGTTTTGTTTCACAAGTTCTCTGAAAATGTATGATTGAATATGCAAATGAGGCATTATCTTGCGTAAATTTCCAGAACAGAAATCTGAGTATTGGTTCAAGACAGGTTCAAAATTCTCGTTTCATTTTTTTGACATATTACGGTCAAAGTGTTTTTACAGAGGGAATTTTAGATATCTCTTTGCACCACTCAAAGTACTGTCAACATCCATGAAAGAAAAAAAAAAGTCCATGTGTTTAGTAATGAAATGTTATATAAATCAGGCAATGAATGATATACGAACAGACCCCTCAGTAAAAACCAGAAATCTCCACTTCAGTAACACTTACATACACCAACAGAGTCTGAGAAAGACTGAGGTGTTATGGAAGCAAAACAACCCGAACGGAGCAAATCTGTGACGTTGTATGTTTCAGGAAACATTTACTTGCGTTGCGTCCCCCCAACTTGAACCATGACTAAAGGCTGCGAGTAGCAGCGTTTATCCTGCTCGTAGCAGAGAACTCCTAAAGTAATGGCAGGAAAAGAAGTGCGAATAACTTCCTTCCGACTGGCCGTGCCAAAAAGAAACATGGCATTCATTTATCACAGTAAGTGTGGTGCATGTGCAATGAGGATTATTTGACTCCGATAACGTGACGCATCCAAATACAGTCTGTGAAAAGTTGCTTTAATCTTTTTATTTTTGGCAGCCAGATGCAAATGTTCGACAATACCGTGATTTTTTAATAACGGTAAACTGAATGAAATGATTTTTGACATTTTCTTTGAACATAGCGAGTGCACAGAGCTCATCAAAGACTTCAGTGTTGTTGTATCATTATTGTTTCTCACAGTATTTTCAGTGACGCTAATGATCACGTAGAAGCCCACAAAATGATGGGATGCCATTAAGTTGAGGCTCGTCAGTTGAGTCGACACAACTTTGTTTCTGAAAAAACACGGGGAGATTTTTTGAAGGACTTGAAATATCCGACGCATGCATCAAAGGTACCATGACTGCAAGCTGTACTGACGGAGGCGTCAGTGGACCGCATGGAGAGTAAATTACTGAGCGAGTGTGAAAAGACGACGAAAACATGAGCCGAAATTGACTCGCAGGCAGTTAATCTCCGTCTGTTTTCTCCCTGTACCTTCTCACTAGACACATGAAGGAGATCTCTGAGCTGCAGTCGTTCCAGAGGAGCGAGATTGAGCATCTGTACACGGAGCTGGGCAAATCGCTGCCCCCCAATGTGGGCCTACTTCATGCCGCACCCCCAAGTGGCCGCAGGCGCAGGGCCAGCAAACACAAGCTGAAGGCCGGGAAGCTGCTCAATCCGATGGTGCAGCAGCTCAAAAACAATCTCAACACCGCCGCAGAGAGGAAAGGTGTGTGGGTATTTTTTGATGGCGGGGGTTGATAAGTGGCGTACGTGACGAGTCGTGTGCACGGGAGAGAGTCTGAAAGCACACACGTCAGGTTCAGAATGTGTGATTCACAGAGTGATTCACTCTGACTCACACTTCTTTGTTTTTTTCTGCTCCAAGGTGAGAGCGCCGCCAGTTCATCCGGCTCCCCGGCTAAAAGTTCAGTTCTGTCCGACGGCTCTGCTCACTCCAGTGGCAGCTCCAGCTCCTGCAACCAGCCCAGTGCCCCCCCAGAGCAGGTCCACACCCAGCAGCCCTGTTCCCTGAAGGGCTCTTTCTCCTCGGACAACATCTACGCCGGGCTACACGGGGATGGAACGGCCAACCAAGCCGGCCCCGGCCAAGGTACACATTATGGGTTCATGTGCATGCTGATGTGTGTGTGTGTGTGTGTGTGTGTGTGTGTGTGTGTGTGGGACATGCCATCTACTAAACAGCCACTAGGGCTGAGGCAAATGCTTAGCAGTGTTAAAGTTGTCCATACTGTCCATGGACAACATCTTTCAAGTAGCTCAAGATCAAGAGTCTCATCTCGAAGGATTACAGACACAAACACACCTCACACTGTTTGTAGGGCAACTTAAAATACTATTTATTTATATTTATGACCAGTAATCGTCTGAAAGCAGAGGTTGGCAATATATCCAAAGAATTAAGTGGTACACATTTTAAAGTTCACATTGTAAATTACTATTATAAGTCAATTCAAGTCATACTTTGTATATTTAGCATTGGGAGAAATAAAAAAGGCAAAGAACAGTAAGTTCATATATTAAGGTTATGCCAAGAACTTGATGTAAATATAATATGAGATAAAATATTAAATACAGGAAAACATGGAAAATGATTCACAGTGTGTATACTATAAGCCACAGTATAGAAGATAAGATATTGATAATAAATACTACTAAATAAATACGGCTCATTGTTTTTCAGCAGCCATTATAAAAGCTTATTATTAATCAAGCCACGCTTTAGACTACTGCAGGTTTGACAGAACAACCCGAGAGCTGTCTTCATTCTAACGTCAGTAGTTCATGCTGACGGATGTACAGGAATAAAACATGGTGGTTTATTGAGTTTGCCAACAATATTTTTTAAATGTCACTGTAACTCCTATATTCGTCCTCAAGCTGTTACCAGTTTGCCATGTTTTCTTTTTTAGTTTGAGATGTTTTGATCTCGTTTAATTTAAGATGGTCAAGAATCAGCTGCTCTGTGCAGCTGATGAATGCAGATTTAGTTTTGTTAGATCTAAGCGCTGGTCAAAGTCTTTCTCTTGTTTCCAGTGTAACAGGAAACGTTCAAATGTGGTTCATATTCATTTTGTTTTGAATTTATTCTAAATTAAAAGTAGATATATTTGTTTTTTGTTAAACTTTTTTCAGCAATATCATTTCTACTACATTTTATCTTCAGTTGCAGTGTATTTTCATATTTCTGCTGTTACAAAAGCATGTTTGGGGACAGGTGCAAAAATCAAATCAAACAATGATACATTAATGAACAAACAAATAATCTTCGGGTCATAACTCGAGCATACAACCACGTTATTCTTCCCCTAACGATGCTCTCTATTATCAGATGTATTTACTGTAGTGGGATCCTGCATATCGTGCACTCCTTCTTAGTCTTTTGATGGTGGGGGTTTCTCATCCCAGTCTCTGTACACTTTTACAAAGTGTGTCTCTTGTTTCTTCTCTTCTTCCCTCTTATATTCATTTTCACAGGCTGGACGGTTTACCACCAAACGTCAGAGAGAGTCACCTATAAATCTAGTAGCAAACCACGCACTAGATTCCTCAGTGGACCCGTGTCTCTGTCCATCTGTTTGTATTTGTTCTTTTCTATTTCCCCCTCGCTCATTTCCATCTTCTCTTTATTTAACCTGCCTCTCTCTCTCTTCTATCAACCATTTAAAGAAACAAAATGTATCTGTGATATAGTGGATCTTCTATTTCACCCTCCTCACCTGACACTCATTTTCTATTCCTACCACTCGACCTCCCCCCCCCCCCCCTCCCCTAAACCTCGAAGCTTTATGTTCCCGTATGATATTTTCCTTCTGACCGCCAGAGGATATCCATCACATGCACACGTGATGTTACTATTCAAAACTCATGTCTACAAAGTCAACTGAGTCTAGATAATTCAGGAAAACGCCACCAGAATCAACGGCCTGTGCAGCCGGGAAATGTTTCCTTTTCATCTTCAAGTAATCCATGAAGCCGCTCACCTGTGTTTCAGCTTCTGGCTTTGCTGGAAGTCCCTTCACCCGTGACTGTGCAGACACTCGTTTGTGCCACTTAGAGCTTATGCTCACGTTATGACTTCCTTTAATAACATCGGTGTCCTCTTGGTGGTTGAAGTTCTGCTGCATCAGCTTTTATTTAAAACCCTGGGGACTACAGGATTGGATGAGATGACTGGACTCCTGATAGGAGGGGAGCGTGACTCTCTCCAAAGACCCTCCTCAAATTCAGACAGCATTTTGTTTTTGGCAATAATAGTAAATATACTGTCAGTAGGATGAACTCACCTTGCTCCTCTGATGTAATTCATCTATATTATTGCCAGCTATGGTGTAGAATTAGACTATGCATGTTTGACAGAGTTATAAATTCAACACCGATTCAAGTGGCATGCATTTGGAAGTCAATCAACCTTTTTTTTTTATCTCTTTTCCTTGCAGTAAAGTTGCAGGATGACTTCAGACCTGTTGCACTTTGTGCAGGCATTTTGATTCAGATGGGTTTCAGCGCTCTGATTAGTTTTCTATGTTAAGTTGAGACGAGAGGCTGTGCTTCATCAAAGCAGAAGTTTTCTACGTCGATTGCTGAAAACATTGCTCATGAAAACAATTTCACCGTAATTCCTATACCTCTCGATATCAAGTGTAACTCCCAAGAGTGCTTCCAGGATAGAACAGGATCTATGAACTCAGTGACCCCAAAGAGTCAGTTTCTTGGCATGAAGCTTGAAAAGGAAACCTATCCGGGGTGTGTGTGGCCTCCAATACCCAGGCTGCAGGAAACTTACATGTTGTAGGTTTTTTGTTAGCTGTAGCCTGGTATTCATCCACAATTCACAGAACCACAGATCCATTCATAAACCATTCATTCATGGGTATAATGCCCCCCCCCTCCCATACAAATGCTTTGTGCAGTGCTTCTGGCTTAAAAAAAACAAATGCACTGGGGCTAGTTCTCTCCAAACATGGGCCTGAGGTCAGATCTAAAACCAGACAGGATCCTTGTTTGTACAAATGTGTGTGTGTGTGTGTGAGAGAGAGAATGCCAAAACCTTTATTTTTTCCCTTTTTGTATCCATCCACTGTTAATTTAAATTGTATAACATCTCCCTAAGTCCAGGCACTTTGCCCCAGTCAGCAGTCCTCATGTACATTAACACAGAGGGGAAACAAACCCCGCCCCTCCCTGATAGGCAGCTCTCTCTGTCCCTCATGTTTGGACGGAGAAGACGTGCATGGTGCAGGCCGCCAGGCAGGGCACTGATGGAGACTTGCTCCGCCAGACGAAGGGCTGTATCATCAATATTACTTCTTTTCTTTTTCCTCCTCCTTCCACCTCTCCCGAGTTACCTGCATGTTTCTGACTTTAGTGCTGACTCTGAGGAGGTCCAGCTAGTATCTGTGTGCTCTTTCAGTTTGGAGTTTTATTTATTTTTGGTTTCACAGGCATTGACACGTCGACAAAGGGATCTCTTTTTAATCCAGGCTTCCTTTTCGTAGACGACACTTTTATCTCGTTACGGTCGCTCGCTGCCGACTCACGGAAAACAATAAATTCTAAACTAAATCAAGATGATTTGACTCTTGTCGTCGTAGAGGCGATTGAGATGATAGTGACTGCATTTTGCCAGAGTTCTCTCCAACAACATTTCAGCTGCTTTCAAGTAAGTTAATTTAGAAGGCAGCATAACATATGACGGTCTTCATCCTGACATTGTTGCTATAAAAGCAGGAACTATTTTAACGCGCCGCATCACAAACCACGGCTCGGTGTGCTCTCCGTCAGGTTCACGTTCTGATAGTCACCTTTGATTTGAAAGAGAACACCTAGGCTCCTTCTTCCACGCCTCCTCACTTTTAAACCCCTTTGTCCTCCTTTTCCCTCTTTCTCTCTCCCCAATTGTTTTAATAGCTGAATGTGCTTTTGAAGCAGCTTCTCCACATTCGTGTGGTGTGCAGTGTGTCCTGGCCTAACTGTTCCTGTCTTGTGCTGTTCTACCTTTTTATAGGGTCCACTCTGAAACGACTATGTCTAGGCAAAGAGCGCAGTAGTAGTAACTATCTCATTTACTTTCTTACTCTCTGTCCTTCCTCCTCTGTCCCCACTATTTCAGTCCTTATTTTTGTATGTGCACTTTGTTTTCTTTCTTCTTCTTTTGTTTCGGCACTTTGTTGCGGTTATTGTCGAAGATGTGGGTGCTCTACAGATTGTTGCATTGGTTTACATTTTTGTCGTTGTTTTGCATGTTGGTGTCGATGTCTTGATTGCTGAATTTTGTCATTGCTAGCATATCAAACATTTCATTTGTCTGTGGAAGTCACTCATGTTGCAATCCTTTGGCTGCTATGTTGGCAAAACACGTCACAGTAAATCAAATCTGGAGACATTTACTCAACAAAACCTCTTAAAGTTGGCTCTCATGACGGTGATATAATGGGTTCTTTGTGTCTGAAGTGCCTTACATTACGCCAAACAGCAGCCAATTGATTTGACTGACATCTTTTTATTTTTTGATTCTTTTGACGTGGCCACTTTTTTTTTTTAATACCTTTTGTGTCTTTTCAGGGTCCGCTTTCAACTCCGCCACGTCGGCCTCCGGTCACACACAGCCGCCGCTCACGTCAGCCACACCCTCACCATCTCCCCAGCCAATCACGCGGCTTGCTCAGGTCCAGACCAACAACAGCAACAACAAGAGAGGCACGTTCACCGACGATCTTCTCAAACTGGTGGACGACTGGACGAAGGAGACCGTGACGGCGGCCAATCAGCCGCGCCCCTCCCTCAACCAGATCAAACAGCAGAGACGGCAGCAGGACCTGGAGTCCAGAGCGACACCCATGGGAGCAGCTCCACACGAGGTATTCACAATGGAGATGAAGGATCAGTTGTGCTTTGATCATAGTGGAGTAACGGTACAAGAAATTCAGTTCGATATCTACCTCGGTTTGTGGGTCACGGTTCGGTACAACAGGGAAAACGCACAAAATAACTGTGGTTCATTGGCCATAATTCTTACTTTAATTAACAGTCAAGGTACTCAAATACTGGCATATTATCTGTAATGTAAATAAAAAGTATTTCTGATTCCGCAACGCTCCATCATAAGACTTCGACCTGTTATTATACTGGGCTGTAGTTTACGCTCGCTTCTGCAGGACACATTGTAGCGGAACTCGAGCACTTTCACCATACGTTTTAAATCTGTGTTGTTTACTATCGAGTGTGTTTGCATATTCGCAGCGATACTCTATACAGTATAGACTCATGCTATAGAGTCTATAGCATGAGTATAACACTCGCTCTCCAGAATTTCTGTTCCGCGTGTGCGAGTAGTAGACAAAAACAGCTGTTTAGGTCACAGTGCGTACGGAGAGGATGTCGCATACCGAACCGAACGTCCTGTATTGAGTGGTTCAACGACTCCCTTCTGTTTCAGATGAAATGCCACGTTGGTCCCCGCAAGCTTCAGCTGCCTCTTTCCTGCCCGCTGACTACCGCTTTGGGCCCCGGTGTGCCCACAAGCCAAGCTCCCAACTCCTCAGCAATGCTCCCTGCTGGGTACCTTTCGCCAGCGGGCTCCTATGGAGGCATGGCTCCTGGTCCTCTTTACCCACAGCAGTGGCCTGGCAGTCCTGCAGGGTCCGTGAGTCCCGTAGGCCTGCTCGGTGCTGCGAGAATGATGCCCTATGCCACAGTGGCAAACCCAGGGGTCCAAGCCCACCCTCTGGTCACGCACGACCCCGAGAGTGGCCCCTGTCCAAAAACCACTAGGACTACCTAATCTGCTCACTAACGGTTGTTAGTGTGTTCGGGCGCCATCGTCCAAACTTCACTCCGTTGTGGTTCAGCAGAGCCACAAATTTACATAGTCTGATCTTGTAAATTACATGACGCAAGTGTTGATATTCTTTATACAACACCTATATCTGTAGTTAGTGTGTGTGTGTGTGTGTGTGTGTGTGTGTGCGCGCGCGTGTGTGTATACTATACAGTACGTGTTAAGTATGTCTGAATACCTAATGCTTTTTGGCTTTGGTTTTGACTAAACTCAGCCATACAAGACAAATTGTCTGCAGTCTCGAAAAACCCATTTTTTCCTTTTTTTTCTGTATTACTGCAGTTTTCACATTGATTTTTGCCTTTCTCACTTTAAACACTACATTGGAATCCAAATACCAGTGGTGTGAGATACAGTTACAAGACAGTATTTAAGATGAAGATATTTTAAGGAATGTAGTGCCTTGAACATTGATTTTTTTTTTCTCTTCTGTGAAACAAAGCATGTGTGCATCCAAGTTATTTTATTTGATGGTAGCTTGAGTGCAGTCTCTTCTTTTGTTTATGCATTACAGACACTTTTGTTTTTGGTTTACATATGAATGCCCTTGTAGAACTGCACTATTAACACTATGCTCTTATTTAAAAATAATAAAATCATGTTTTTAACCCTTGTTTACTTTCCACCCCTGTGACAGATGGAATGCCATAGTGGTGAGATGTACCGTTGCCTTGCAGAAACAAATGGTTAATGTGCGACTGATGAGAGAAAGGAAAAACAAAAACAAAGTTACGCCAGCAGCCAAACCCACTCTTTCAGGTCAAATGGTTCAGTCGGACACGGCCTCTTTTTGATAGGACAACTGATGCGTTGGACGGCACAAGAGTTGGCAGCGTTGCAGCCTCGTGCTCAGAGGAAAGGCGGTGTCCAGAGCCATGTATATACTGTACGCGGTTCCTTCTACAGTAACTGCCTCTGGTAGCGTTCTGATCAGAATGTAGCAATTAATATGTGAAGGCTTGAGGCTCAAAAGTGCAATTTAACCCCCTCCACAAAGCTTTGATCGTGGCCTTGCCACAAGCCTTATCTCTTGACGTGTGCAACAGGAGCAAGCTGATAAAAAAGTTGGACAAAGTTACAAATCACCAAACCAACAGACGGAAGTTAGCCGGCAAAGTATGAACATTGCAAACCTCCAAGCGAGCAAGTCACTACTGCTAAATGTTCTTTCAACTCGGCTATCCTATTACTCAGCATACACTGTATGTGAAATGTGTTGTGCAATCACCAGTTAAGTCTGTTTTTAAATGACTTGATGTTTGAAGCTTTTTTTTTTTTTTTTTGATGCTGCTATCGTCTGAGGTGATTCCACTGTACAGTTAAGCATTATATTCACATAAAATGGTACTTTAATACAAATTTAAATTAACAAGTGAGGCGCTCACAAAGCAGTGTTATTGCGTTGTTGAAGTTTTGATGTGTTTATTTCCCAGGTTGCTTCGGGTGACAGCCTTTTTTTTTTTTTTTTTCATTTTATTTTCAGTAATGCAAAATTCAAATGTTACTTGATGCGGGAGATTTGCACAATATAGTCCCCCTTAATTCCAATCTATGTTTAAGAGTTTCCTACACTGTATATAGTGGGTTTCACCACCTGTACTGGTCAACAGTTCATGTTCCACAAAGCAAAGATAAACAATACAGCTACAACGGTTAGATGTTTCACAACCCCACAACACATGTAAAAGATTTCAGCATCCCAAATCTGCCAAGCTGTGAATTGTACAGTTTTCTTGTAGTTTATATTTGTACATTTTGTTTTCTGACTGTGGTGATGGTGGTGGGGGGGTTGTTTTGATGCATTATTATTCCATGAATTCGGTTTGAATTGGACTTTTATAGGATATTATGCAGAGCCTTCTGCTTTGATGGAATACTTCCAGTCGTAAGAGATTTCTGTTCTCTTGTCACTTATATCTGGTTTTGTTCCACCTCCTTCGCTGCCAACTCGTGGTGAGCAGAGAAAAGGAATAACTGTTGTTGGCAAAGTCATTTGGATGCAGTGATCAGACGGAGGAGCTGATATGCACAGAAGAGGAAGATGATGATGAGGAGGAGGAGGAGCACTCCCTGACACTTCCTACTCTGCTCATTCTCACTTCTCTCTCGACAACATTGCCCCCTGGTGAAAATGCTCTGGTTGTCAAAAGGCTTGTATTCAAACTGTGTGGGATTGCTTCTGCCTGCTGTATGTCCCACTGCATTACCCCACCCTGCCCTGCTGCACTCTAATCACAGACTGTATGTTCAGAGAAATAAATATTATTTTGTGCTTGATGGTGTGTTTCAATGTGGTTTTTATTGCCTTTTTTTCATTATTTCAGAGGTTATAATATTAAAATATGTTATTTAGCATGGAGTTAAGATAAATTCAATCAATGCATTGTAAACCAGAACTAATTTTTTTTTTCTCATCCATAGAAGATGTTAAAAGTGTTTTTAAAGATGTATTTGAAGGTGCGACGCGCACTCAGGCCACCTTTCACTCAGTCCTGCCGACATCTTTGAAACAAAGCCGCAGATTCGCCACATTCAACTTGAAATTACCCGTGGGAACGAATTGGCCCGCTAGAAATAAAAATTCAGTATACTCTCCGAACAGAATATTATTTATATTACTACAAATTATTTGTTAAAATGTGTATACGGGCTCTACTTCGATACAAAAGCCGAGAAATAGACCCTGCTTTTCTGTGTGGCGAATGTGCCGATCCGCGTCCGCGGCGTAACGTTACAGCAACGGTTTGCCTCTTTTGTTCAACCGAGTTCTCTGAATTATTCCCCAACACAATGAAATGATCGGAATATATTATGTTTTTAAATAAACACATGTTCACTATAACCCGCGCGATCCCGTGAATCTACTCTGGGATTATCTAATGAATTTAAAAAATCGATCTGCAACCCTTTCTCCGATCTGGTGTGATGAGGTTTCCGAAGCACGCAGTCTCGAGGAACGTGGAGTAGTAAGTGTTTATAACGTCCGGATCTGTAGCGTTTAAACGGTCGAAGGCTGGGTGTGTGGTGGGGGAGGATAGGTTCACATTTTGACTATTAAAAGGTAATGTCTACGTGTAATTGTTGTGGTGATATTAGTGTTTCCATCTTAACCCCACTGTGCCCTGAAAACACGAAGTAGAAGCAAAGCCCTGGTGCATAATAAGCATGCCTGGCTGTATATCCTCGTATTGCACAACATTTAGGAGCTGTTTTAGACACAAAGAATGTTAATGAATCTGTTAATTATATAGTTAAAACACTGGACCTGCTCCACACATGCCGTAGTAACAGCAGTACCTGCGGTAGCCTCATGAAATCAGATGCTATACTGTCAGTATCAGGGATGGGATGCACAGGGTGAGGTCATTGTGGAGGGAAACACTGTAGAAGCTTGAATGGTCACCTAAGTTACATTCAGGCTAACGTTACAGTGTGTCTAACTTTTAAAAAAAATATTGTGTTTTAACTTAATTATAAAAATACTATGCATCCTTTAAGAAAAGCTAGCACCTTGTGTAGCGTTAGCTTAACGTCTGCCCTGTGAATACAGCTACACTAAATAGCACGCGAATTAAAACTAACCGTTTTGCCGTTACCGTCGGTTGAGATTAACGGAAGCAAGCGGTGGCTACTTTTGTGTCGTGAACTCGTGAGTTGGTGGCTGCTTTCTGTAGTAGCTGTGAACTGTGAACTGGTGTTGTTGTTTGCTAGCTTCATGTTAGCTTGCTTGGCTAACAGCGTCAGGGCTGCAATGTTTCATTGTTTGAGTAGAAGAATAAATCATAATGCTAAGGCTAACGTTCGCCTGTTTAGAAAGTCCTATTGTTAGTTTTAAGCATAATCAAACTATCGTAGATTTTTGTTTAATGCACTGTTGTTGTAGCCAGAGCTCATAGGCTGTAAACCAGAGTGTGCTGTCAGCCTAGCCCCTATGTTATAACTGTAGTTAGCAGGAAACAGAAGCATAAATATTGACCTAAATTGCACCTGTTACTGGAGTAACCAAACGGAACAATTTGTTTACTACTGGGAGTTGGAGAAACGGTCACGTGACTGCACCATAACAGGTGCACAATGTGCAGACACGACTTGCTCAGAGTGGTGTCTCTAAACTGCTAGAATTCAGTGACTGTGGCTGCTATCTGACTAATGTAATTAAACCTGTGGAAGTGATCCTCCAGCATGGTCCTTACTTGTGCTCTTCTCCTTCAGATGTAAACTTGAACAGCATCCGTCCCAGCGGTGGCTGTTGGCAGGATGGGCCTGGACTTTGATGTAAAGACGTTCTGTCACAATCTGCGGGCCACCAAGCCCCCTTACGAGTGCCCCGTGGAGACTTGCCGTAAGGTGTACAAGAGCTACAGTGGCATTGAGTATCACCTTTACCACTATGACCACGATAACCCAACACCTGCGCAGGCTTTGCCCCAGAAGAAGAGAAAGGGACGGCCTCCTCGCGCCTCCTTGGCTGGGTCAGGGGACACGGACGACGGTGGGGGGGGTAACGGAGGTGGAGGACCTGGGCACGGGGGGAACACACCGGGGAGCCCCAACCGGTCGGACCACTCTCACTCCCCGGGCAGAGAGACAATGACCTATGCCCAGGCCCAGCGCATGGTGGAGCTGGAGTTTCAAGGACGCCTCCACCGTATCAGCATCTTTGAGAACATTGACGTGGTGTCAGAGGAGGACAGCGATGCGGAGGACGCGCCTCCATCTGGTACGGGTGGCGGCGGCGGCGGAGGGGTGTGTAACGGGAGTGACGGCGGACCTGGTGGCAGCGAGCTGGGAGGTAGTGGCAAGGACCGGCCGGATATCCCATCCTCTAACGGGGGCAAATCCACGCCGAAGTCCGGGAAGCACAAAAGCAAAGAAAAGAAGAAGGATGGCTCCTCTCATCATCACAGCGCTCAGTCCGGCCCCGCGGTCAAGCTCCCCGAGGCGGTGTTCAGAGAGCTGGACCAAGAGAGACCCGATGCCCCCCCTCGACCATCGTCTTACTACAGGTCTGCGATCTGGTTTATTAATAATTATGAAGCAGGATTGTTGTTAAATACATGGCAGGCATTTAAAAGATAAGGGCATGTATAGAGGAGGCATATTTTTTTATGTCGAGTTTTGGTATTTGAAGCGCATATTTACACACTCAGACAGTTTGTTTGCAGTTGTACAGCTTGTTGTCGTGCATGTTTCAGGAAATTAATTTGTCCTCAGATTACCTCATATTATTTAGATTATTATTTCCTCTTCTCGACAGACAGTTGAAGTTGTTTCCAAACCCACACAAACGCATTTTCCTCCTCTTTCCCTCTCTGGTGTTCAGGTACATTGACAAGTCTGTGGAGGAGCTGGATGAGGAGGTAGAGTACGACATCGACGAGGAAGACTACATCTGGCTGGACATCATGAACGACAAGCGGCGGCGTGATGGCGTGACACCCATCCCTCAGGAGGTCTTTGAATACCTCATGGACCGCTTAGAGAAGGAGTCCTACTTTGAGAGCCACAACAAGGTACCTGAACTCTGAAGCGGAGGGGGAAAATATTATTTTAACACTGAAAAAATCTATAGAATTCGTCCAACTCTGATCTCTACTTATCCTCTCCTCTCCCAGGCCGACCCCAGCACCCTCATCGATGAAGATGCCGTGTGCTGCATCTGCAACGACGGAGAGTGTCAGAACAGCAACGTGATCCTGTTCTGCGACATGTGTAACCTGGCAGTGCACCAGGAGTGCTACGGCGTGCCCTACATCCCCGAGGGCCAGTGGTTATGCCGCCGCTGCTTGCAGTCGCCGAGTAGAGCCGTGGACTGCGCTCTCTGTCCCAATAAGGGAGGCGCTTTCAAACAGACGGACGATGCACGCTGGGCCCACGTAGTGTGTGCCCTCTGGATCCCGGAGGTGAGTCCACACACACACCACTAACGGGCCGGGCCATTTGGAGAAAATCAAATGTCACAATAGTTTATACCTCGATACCGATATTGTGACGATATTTTATCAGTGACCTTTGGTGCATTTTTGATAATCATCAGTAATGTGGATAACGAATACGTTTATAAAATTACATCACTTTACTTTAATGCAGCGTCTAAAACCAGGAAAAGACACTTACGACCTATTACAATATCCAGAATCTAAAACAATATCTAGTCTCAGATCAAAGTATCGTTAAAATATTGATTATATTGCCCATCCCTACACCACTACATGCGTTCTTGATCAGAACTACATAATCATGCAGAAGTTGAGCTTTTAGTATTTTTTTGTTTTCCTACAGAATCAGCATTGCTTTGATTTTCTGCAGTGCGTGCTTAAGAATGTAACCGTGTTAACTGATGCGTACATAGTCCAGGACTCTGAGGGTGATGGTGCACATATATAGGTGGTTGCTTAGGTTGTTTCGTCACATGTTAAGTGCAAGCTGTTTCATTTAGTGCACCTAGTGCTATTTATTTAAATGATATATATATATATATATATATATATATATAAGTCTTGCAGTAAAAGTGAGTTTTGCTGCTTTCCCTCAGGTCTGCTTTGCTAACACAGTCTTCCTGGAGCCAATCGACAGTATCGAGCACATTCCTCCCGCCCGCTGGAAGCTCACCTGCTACATCTGCAAGCAGCGTGGCTCGGGCGCCTGCATCCAGTGTCACAAAGCCAACTGTTACACCGCCTTCCACGTCACCTGTGCCCAGCAGGCGGGCCTCTACATGAAAATGGAGCCCGTCCGAGAGACCGGGGCCAACGGCACCTCGTTCAGCGTCCGCAAGACGGCCTACTGCGACATCCACACGCCGCCGGGGTCGGCCCGGCCTCTTGGGGGGGTGGGCGGGGCCAGCATGGGCTCGTCGCACAGTGACGGGGAGCTGGAGGAGGATGACGAGCCCAGCATCTGCCAGGACGACGACTCCAAGGGCTGGAGCTCTGAGCGAGCCAAGAGGGCGAAGGCCAAGTCCAGGCTGAAGATGAAAAGAGCGAGGAAGATCTTAGCCGAGAGGAGAGCTGCTGCGCCGGTGGTGTCTGTGCCCTGCATACCTCCCCATAGGTACGTACACACTGCATGTGTGTTTTACCTGTGCTCCAAGATGCACATGCCTGGTAACACAATAGTGTAAATCACCCGCACCCCCTGAAAGCGTTTGTGATTTGAGTACGAGAGTCAAAGTGGTGTTCGTTTCTCTCCAGGCTGAGCAAAATCACCAGCAACTTGACGGTGCCCAGGAAGAGCCAGTTCATGCAGCGACTCCACAGCTACTGGACCCTGAAGAGGCAGAGTCGTAACGGTGTACCGCTGCTCCGCCGGCTCCAGACCCACCTGCAGTCCCAACGGCACATTGACCCCCTCCCGCCACAACCGCCAGCGCCACTCTCACCGGTGGCTTGTGCAATTGTAAACAAAAACGCACACACACACACACACACAAAAATTTCGCAAATTCCTTTTAGCCGTCGTTCTGTACTCATTCAGCTGTGTAACATGTTTGAGGGTTTGTGCGCGTTGGTGTTGCAGAGGGACGGCGAGGAGAAGCACTCGGCTCTAAAGGAGCAGCTGAAGGCGTGGCAGAGACTCAGACACGACCTGGAGAGAGCCAGGCTGCTGGTGGAGCTCATCCGCAAGAGGGAGAAACTCAAGAGGGAGACGGTGAGACACAAATGACCTTTTATTTCTGTCACTAGCTGATATCAAAGCCCCGACATTCCCCAGTGAGCTGGATAGGACAGTGGTTAGAACGCGAGAACGTGGGCAATGAAACCCTCTTTTAATAATTAGATCCAAATAACAAATACAATTTAAAAGCCATTTTAGCTGTTTCACTAATTTAATTTCTATTTTTCTACCTCCTTGCAGTCTTTCCAGTTTTTTCTTAAAGGGTTAATACTTTGTTGTGGTCAGGTCTTTGGGGTTTTGAAGGGTTAGGAGCTGCTGGGAATCTCTGAGACATCCAAGAATCAGCTGCAAACAGCAATACATTCATCAGCTACAACACAGTAAACAGCATCTTCCTTCACTAACTTGCAGCTTAGTAGAGTCACATATGAGTGCGTGTGAATACATGCAAACACGTTTCCGTACACAATAAGTTCTTTGCTCCACAGAGTTCTCCGTGTTTATTTATTCAGTCGGCGGGTTTACGTTGTTAAAACATGGCGTCTGTGTTCAGATTAAAGTGCAGCAGATGGCGCTGGAGATGCAGCTCACTCCCTTCCTGGTGCTGTTGAGGAGTACGTTGGAACAGTTGCAGGAGAGAGACATCAACAACTTCTTCACTGAGCCTGTTCCGCTGGCAGAGGTAAGCACACGGCCACTCACACTCAGGACGTTTGCATATTCCCTTTTAAAAATGTGTCCCTTTTAAAAATGTTTATTTGAATTAGTATACAATATATGTTGAATTATTTATTACACCGTACTTACAACTTATCTACTTGCATTTTTATTATGTCTTTGCGCCGGCTACAGCCGTGAAAGTTTTCAGGTTGTCCGGTCTATTCTTGTAAAAGCGGTACTTCAGAAACGCCTTAAGCTAATTTTCTTCTAATTTGGCGCAAAATGTCTACTTTCACTCAAGTGTGACCTGAAGAATTTGGTCACAATACAAGTTCAGTCAGGAACACTCTCATTATAGATTTTAACCATTTCTTGCAACAAATGGAATACAGTTAAACTTGGCGATAATGGCTCCGCTCTTTGAATGCTCCCCGGATTAGCCAGCAGCTACTGAGCTAAGACTGGGAGCACCGAGCAAACCCCCCCCGGGTTTACAGGACAGAGGTACATTTTTTAAATACATTTCAACCATTTGCCAGAAGATGAACTAACAAAGAGGTGGTGGCTGGGGTGGAGGAGGCGAAGCTTCGCCAGCAGTGCGGTCTGTAACAGCGTAGATGTAGAATGAATCAGTGAGGAGGAAGCCATATTTAAATAAACCTCCTTGAAGTGAGAGTGGGCTGTGATTGGTGCGTGGCCGATTGGACGCTATGATTCAATCGGCTGGCTGTCAGCTGGTTACAGCTGGGGCGTATAACTTCCATGTCCTGCATGAACTTACACTAGCTTCATTTTTTGGCCATAACTCCAGAATTCATACGCTAATTATGACAGTTTCATATCAACATCTAATGGGATAAAACGATGAAGTGGATGTGAACTGCAACATGACTGACTGGTGGAGGCATTCAACTGCGAGGTGGTAATGCTAGTTAATTATGAATATAGTTCTAATAATAATATGCTGGTCTTCTACACACTCACATCAGTTCACGTCTGTGCCTGATCTCTTCCCTCTGCTCTGCAGGTGCCGGACTACCTGGACCACATCGACACGCCGATGGACTTCCAGACCATGTGGAACCTGCTGGAGTCCCACCGCTACCTCACGTTTGAGGCCTTTGAGGCCGACTTTGGCCTCATTGTCAACAACTGCCTCAAGTACAACGCCAAGGACACGGTCTTTTACCGCGCCGCCCTGCGGCTCAGGGAGATGGGCGGGGCCGTCATAAGGACCGCCCGGCGCCACGCCGAACGGATAGGCTTCGACTACGAGGCCGGCATACACCTCCCCCGAGAGCCGAGCCCAGAGAGCCAGCGGGACCACGACAGGGACCGAGAGAGGGAGCGGGAGCGGGAGAGAGACCGGGAACGGGAGCGGGAAAGAGAACGGGAGCGAGAGAGAGAGCGAGACAGAGACAGAGAACGAGACAGAGAGCGAGACAGAGACAGAGACAGAGAACGAGACAGAGACAGAGACAGAGAACGAGACCGAGACAGAGAACGAGACCGGCCGCTGTCCTCTAATGAAGATGGTGAGTGAACCATTTTTTGGTCAATTGATACCTTTGTTGTCGATTTGCCAGGCTAGAAGCTAGACGGAAATGTTTACAACACTTGGTTATCACACAAGTGAGTGACGTACTGAAGGGAATTAGGGTGGGAGAGAAGTCCTCGAGGATGGGACCACGAGTCATAAGTGTAGTAGAGATAAAGCCTAAAGCTCACAAAGCTAGGTCCAGGCTATTGTTGTTGTTTATTATTTCCTTTCACTGTAACAATACATTCCTGGTCTCAAACACTGGAGCAGCATTAAACACATGTGGAGTATTAAAGAGAAAGAAAGGTCTCTGGTACAGTAAAGCATATTGGCCAGTAGGTGGTGCAGGACATTCATTCAGTTTGTTTAAAAACTGACTTCAATAAATCTGTTTTTACTCGATAAAGTAACTTGCTGGGCCTTATCACATATTTAATTTGAACTCCCATTTAAGCTATATTTGAACGGTCTCAGATTACGTTTGGTGAATGTTGCAGATATGATGAATTCGGCACAGTTTATACCAATATCGGCCACATTAGCATTATGTTATCAGGTGTCTGGCAGCTCAGAAGTTCTCCCAAAACGTCCACCAGGACACCGCCCTCACCCCTCCCTTTGATTGTTGTCATATTGACCTCCCTCGATTGTTCTCGTTCTCCCTCCCTCCTTCCCTCTCTGAAGGTGTTTAACGGTCTTTTCTCTCTCCGCCTCCCACAGAACTGCTCCTGCCAGAGAACAGGCGACGGCTGCCGCTGGAGGAGCAGCTGCATTACATGCAGGCGCGTCTCGACGAGGTCAGCTCGGGGAAGCACAGCATCGGCCAGTCGCGCAGAGCCAAAGCTCTGAGGAAGGAGATCAGCGTCATCAAGAGGAAGCTCGCGCACCAGCGGGAGGGAGGCTCCGGTCTCGGGGGCCGGGACTCCGCGGGAGGAGGGGACCGGGGTTCCTCCCTCCCCCATCACCCGTCCTCCTCGGGACACCACGATGAAGGGGGAGAAAGCAGCAGCCAGGAGATCGGTGGAAAAGGTGCGTCTGGAAAGATTTAAAGCATCACTGATGTGCAGGAAAAGGATAAAAGCTGTTTAAGAAAAGTGACGATAAACTTTTTTTTTTTTTTAACAGACTGGCTTTTATGTAATGTTTTTATTTATTTTATGTATTTAATTTATTTATTTTATTTTATTTTATTTTATTTTATTTTAATTTATTTAATTTTATTTATTTAATTTTATTTATTTAATTTATTTTATTTATTTTATTTATTTTATTTATTTTATTTTATTAGTTTGTTGTTATCGTATCGATTGGTTTTATGTTTTATCAGGATTTAACTTTTACCTTAGTTTGTATTGCTTTTCTTTTCTATTGTATTGTATATTGTATATCATTCATTATTATTATTATTATTATTATTGTTATATTCTTGCATTTTAACTATAACCCTCCTCCTCTAGACATGAGTGTGTCCTCGTCTGCCCTGGCTCCAGAGGTGGGCCGTCGGACATCCGTCCTCTTCTCCAAGAAGAACCAAAAGATGGCCGGACCCCCCAAAAGGCCCGGACGCCCCCCCAAGAACCGGGATGCCGGCTACGCTGGGGCGGTGCTGGGCCAAAGCCCCATCGGGCCCCCTCAGCTGCCCCTGCTGTCACCGAGCAGGCAGAGGAAGAGGCCCCGAAGCCCCCGCAGCAGCTCCAGCTCGGACAGCGACAGTGACAGCGACCTGCTGCCGGGTACGGGAGACAAACGCATCATCGATGTTGACACACGTTTTGAGTCACACACACTCACGATCCCTCTCTTTTCTCTCAGGTTTGCCAAGTAACGGTTTCGATGGAGGAAACCAGCCGGTAACGGAGAGCTTCCGCGTGTACAGGAGCGAGTCTCGCCTCCCTCGCTCCAGCTCAGACTCCGAGTCCACGACCAGCAGCAGCAGCAGTGCAGCTTCAGACCGGACCAGGTGATTAGTGCTCATTGTTTTCATCTTCACAGCACAGAGCTACAGCCTGCAACTTTTATATGATTGTTTATGTACGAGTTAAGAAACGGAGACATGAGATTCAACGGAGATTCACGTTTGAACCTTGGTTTGACTTTAAATCATATTACTTCAAAACTTCTCTTTAAATGTCTAATACTTTTACTCTAAACCTAAATTACATTTAATTCTGGTCCACCAAATGTAATGCAGTATTAACTTTAAGCTTAGATTTGAGGAAGTTTAACTTCTTATAAATGTTCATTAAAGAGAGTTTGGGGACAAGACTCGGGCTGAACTTTATCTCAAGATACCGGTTCAGCAAGGACACCGTTCTGGAGTTAAACAGGACGATTGATGTTGATACTGTTGAAACAAGTCGTTCTAACTGGGTGGAGGAGGAGGAATTAGAGCTTCTCTGCCGAACCATCAAGAGTAACGTTTGGCTCACTGACGGACTTTGTAATCTAGCGAGCTGGCAAACGATGCACCTTTTGTTAAGAGACACAGAGCAGTCAAGCATCTCCATATTGATATTTATTTATAACGCTGCTTAATTGTAAATGTGGATTTATTATATCAGCCTAGTTTTGCTAAACTCTGATTAGATGAAATAAATCCTTGTTGGTGCAACCCAGCTTCTATGCGTTTGTATTGAAGTGAGCCTGTTCCTGATCTCTTTATGCTAAGCTAAGGTAGCTCCATAGTTGTTGTACAGATACAAGTGCTTACATGTATGATGCTGCTGTATTGTCAGCCAATCAGCCAGTCATCTCACAGGCTTTGATGCAGCGGTTTTCTTTATTAACACGAATGCGATACAAGGAGAAAACGATATCATCAGTCAGTAGTGAAGCGTGGTTAGCTGTATTTCCTGGTGATTCCATCGATGGCGGATAAACATCTTTGGCCAGTCAGAATGTAAACCGTTAAGGTCTCTGGTTCCTCACAGTCTCGTCTCTCTCCTCTCTCAGTACGACCCCCTCGAAGCAGGGCAGAGGAAAGGCGTCGTTCTCCCGCTCCGCCTTCCAGGAGGACAGCAGCGAGGAGACGTCGGGCACCGAAAATGATTCCTACTCAGTCGGAGGATCGCGGAGCGTTTCACATTGTAAGCACACTTTCACATCCTCAAACCACACACACACACACACACACACACATCTATGCGTCAGTGCATGCAGTTAAATATGAGTTTCTATTGAATGTGAATGTAGTTGGTTATTCAGTACAAGAAAGCCGCAATATCTATATAATATATATAATATAATAATGTCTGTGACCGACCTGATGTGATTGCAGTCATCTTTTATTTGAAAAATGAAACGTAACAACAAAAAGTCAGATAAAGAGATCAGCATTCAACATGTGAAGTGTGGAGTTTTAAAGCTCAAGTGCCGACCCCGACCAGCCCGGCCGTCCCGTCACAGGAACAGATTAATGCCATTTCTTGTCACATTTTGTCTTCAACACGTAGAAAAGTGTGATCGTCTACGCGGCCGTAGTTTAGCTAGAGGGGAGGTTGCGCAATGGGGTCTTCCTGTTGCTGTGCTCCTTGCCGCCAGTGGTGCGGGGTCGGGGGCAGGTCAGGCTGATGGGTGACCTCTGATGACTATTCTTCTCTTGAAGCTCTGGACCTGGTGTGGGCCAAGTGCAGAGGCTACCCCTCCTATCCCGCTCTGGTGAGTGGACACTGCAAATAGCCCCGACCGATTGGGGACGCTCTGCAGGTTAATGGCTGAATGTCTAAACCCTCCTCTTGTCTGCAGATAATTGACCCGAAGATGCCCAGGGAAGGAGTTTTCCACCGCGGCGTGCCGATACCCGTCCCACCTCTGGATGTGCTGAAACTAGGGGAGCAGATGACCCAGGAGGCCAGAGAGCACCTGTTCCTGGTCCTCTTCTTTGACAACAAGAGAACATGGTCAGCACTCCGGGTTATCTTCAACTTTTTACGTTCACTAAATGTATTGTCACCAATCATCAGTTTGTTCTCACTGACATCCTGTCGTTCTTTGTTTTTTTTCATAAATGATGAGTACAGCAAAAGACACAAAAAAGTAGGCTTGTGTTGTTACTGGATGTGTGCACACAAGTAACTCTGTAGCAGCAGTTGAAAGGAAACAGAATTGGGGCAAACGTTGTTTTTGAGAATAGAAGAGGAGGAGAAGAAAAAAACAGGTCATGATTTAGGTCATCGTGTGCTGCGCGATCTCATGTGTTCAAGGTTTGCTTTTAAGTTTGAAGAAAAACAAATGTGAGAAACACGACGGGAGTCGGTGTTACTCCTTCTCAGAAGTCATTAGGAGGTGAACCTCTTTCACTCTCTCAAACACTGATTCCAAATACATTTGCAGAATTTCTTGCATATACTTTTGTTCAATATTTACATCTCACGTTTGAGCCACAAATGCATGTTTGCATTGTTCTCATAATTGAAGCCTTCTTAAAACATCTGGATCTAATATGAAGGGCTAGGTCTCACATTCTGTTTGTTTCTCTGATGAGAGGAAATGAAAAAGAGATTTGCTCTCAAGTATTTAACATGTGTATGTTTTCAACAACACATGCTTCAAACGTCTCTTTTTATGATAATATGAAATGACGGTAAAAATGGTCAGGAACGTTTATTTACGCACAAATTCACTCTTCTTGAAGGGTCCCCAGATAAAATGTTTTTGATCTTGTTGTGGCATGAATCAAATGTGCTGTGCCTCTTGTTTGATTGGAACTGATCAGTAACACTTCTATGTCCGTGTGGATCCAGGCAGTGGCTGCCGCGCTCTAAGCTGGTGCCGCTCGGGGTGGACCAGGAGCTGGACAAGGAGAAGATGCTGGAGGGCAGGAAATCCAACATCCGCAAGTCTGTGCAGGTGGCCTACCACCGGGCCATGCAGCACCGCAGCAAGGTGCAGGGAGACCCCAGCAGCGAGACCAGTGACAGTGACTGAAAAACACACACACGCGCAAAGCAAATCATGTGTTTGGCGTGTTTTGAAGGTGTTGTGGAGAACACGTTTCTCCATCGAGAGCACATCCCTCCATCACAGATCACAAGAAAACAGTGCCAGTAGCACAGAGTGGGAACAAAACAAACAGATAATCCACTACATCAGCCCTCAGACACACACGCATCATGCACACTAAGCCGTATTTAATCTGACTTGTAAAATATTGTATTTAAGAGAATTGAAATTGAATTAATAATAATAATAATAATGATGGGGAAAAAAAATATTCTATGTTCAGGATCGCCAATCAAAAGTATTCCTGGTATGTGGTCGATGACGGTTTACAGACCCGTGTTGCTGCCTCTCCCCTGTCGTCCTCACACATTCTACATGTGAACAGGGAAATGCTCGTAGTGTGCGTTTTAAATGCACTCACTTGTGGGCGTGGCTGCCAAACGCCGTCGCCTCAACACGTCTTCACGTCTCATCGTCTCATCAACCACCTCTACAAAGAAAAAAAAAGAAACCAGGCCTGGTGCTAGTGTCCAGTCGTCCGGCAAGTGGAGCACAACGAGAGACTGTTGGCGAGCCAACGATAATGTTATTTATTCAGCTTACTCCTTCTTAACAAGGTCACCAAGCTCCCTTTTATCATGGACTACTTCTAATCACTCCTGCTGCACAAGACGTTGTGCGGTCCTCGTTGTCACTCTGTGTTCATCATGTTTCCTGTTTTTACGTTGTTCTTTTTTTTTTGTTAACGTTCGTCTGTCACACGGGCCGCCGGGCCAACGAGTAACGAGGACTAAACTGAAACACGTGATCGCCTCACGGCCTGTCTTAGACTCAGGCTAATGGCTTTAGAACTTTTATATATACAGATTGCATAAAGAATAGAAGTTTAATAAAAAAAGAGTTGAGTTTTTTAAACTTTGTTGTGGTCACTTGTGTGTGTGTGGGTTGTGTTAGTTCCCCTTCAGTGTTCTTCCTGGTTGTGTGGAATATCCTTGTGTGTGTGTGCGTGCACACTTCGTATATTCTTACCCGCCCATTTACTCTTTCCAAAGAAGTTGTGACTCATGGGTGCCTCTCTTTTATTACGCTGCATCGCTCTGATACTGAAGTTAACTTCCTCTTTTATATTAACTGTGGAGACAGGATGTGTTGGATACGTCGGACACCTGTGTGGATATGCGATACCCTGCTCAGCCCCCACAGGCTTTCCTCTTCATGCCCCAGAGAGTTAGATCGCCGTAAATATATATCGTCCTCTCATGGGTGCATAACTTCTGTGTGAGGGTGTGACGGTAAAGGTGGAGTCCTTCGCATTAGTTCTGCAGCTTTCTTGCTCTGTCCTTCATGGTATACAGAGCCCGGCCTATTGTACTCACTTGCTCTGCTGGTCAGACAGCTTTTACAAAACCACATACCCTGAGGGGTTGGTTGCCTGTGGATTATACCTGAAGGCCAAGGACCTTTGTGTCCCTACGTTTTACTGCCATTTTAATTGCACTTCCCATAACCTGACTGACTTGTTTACATTATCCTTTGCTACATCAGTTCATTTGTTGAGAGAACCGATGAGAATTTCCTCTCCCCAAACCAGAGGGTTTTTTGGCCAATCTTTCCGTAAACGATGACGATCCCCCACCCAACTGGAACACCCACTCACCACAACATCTATGTCTTCAGATTTGCCACGAAAACGACTCCCCTCTGAGAAAAGACGCCGTGTTTCCTGTCCCGAAAACGCTCCGCGTGACTGGAAACAACTGATAATCATCAGTCGGTGGTTTCGACAGCGCGCTCTTAACGCAGGAGCCTCTGACCTTACCTTCTGGTAACCTGATTTAGTTGTTCTACCAAAGCCCTGTTTCAGCTCTCCGTTCTAACTGTAGCTCCCAAAACATCTGCTTTACATGTACACACACAGTAGTACGCATACATATTGGCCAGGTATGCGTACGCATACCAGGAATTAGACTGTTTCTGTCTGTGTGTGGTTATGAGATTATATCTAATGGATAAAATAAACCACAAACTAGATCATTTAGTTAATACCACAGCGAATTAATCAAGCAGTGCAATCGTCTCTGCATTCTGGCTTTTCTCATGGCGGCTGACTGTAGGTGGATTTGCAGCTGTGCCATTCTCTTTATATTTCTTAATATTGATTTTCAAGTGGTGTTTGCTGATACATGCTCTTATATCCGTCCACCGACGTTTGTTTTTCAATCACATTTTGTTCTCAGAGTTGCTTTGAGTGTTCCTTTGTCTTTGTGGTGGAGGTTTAACCACAATCTTATGTATCTGATTATGTGGCTCCAACAACCTTTTGGCTGCAAAAAAATGTAAAGTGCACCAGCACGCAGAGAGTTTTCTAGCTTGTAGGGCAGCCTATAAAGCACCGCATCCCATCTTCTCAATTTGAAGGCCACCCAAGAGGGCACTTCATCATGTTCTCTCCAATTAAGGTATATCTCTCCTTCAGGTAGTTGCACACGTTTTCTCCATTAAACGGCCCCCTAGGGCACTTTATGTTTTCTCCAATTACAGGCTCCCTAGATGCAACTTCATCACGTGTTCTCCACTGGAAGAGAACCCCCCCCCCCCCCCCCCAGTGATGATTTAGGTGTCATATTTAAGGAGGTAAATACCATATTTAATTTTATGAATACTTGATATTTGTTTACGGTCACTGTATTTATGACTGAAGGTAGGAGGTGTCCAGGTAAAATTGGAGCATTATTGCAAATAAATTAGAGCTGCAGGCGAGTTGTACCTGCTCTGTGTGCGTGTGCGTGTGTGTGTCGTGACAGAGAAGAGCCTTGCCATGATGGCAATGCCATCATTTCCTGGCTGCTGGTACAGTGGTGGGTGAGGAGACGTCATCTTACAAAACGAAACCTTACAAGTCTGACCTGATAGGCGGTCGAGCACTACAGGTTCCCGTGAGGGTATTTATTGCTGTTCTATCATTTTCTCAGGAAGGTAAAACTTCAACGAGAGGCGGGGCTAAGGTGAGCGCGACCATTCAATAACTACGTGTTTTCTAACAAACTGACTCAACCTGTTCATCAGAACTTGAGAAGAAGAATCAGAGCATCTGGCGTCTCCACGCGGATCCGCGCTCCGATGTTTACCGGCTGAACACGTTTTTGCTCTTGATGCCAGCAGCAAACCTGCTTTATGGACCTGCGGGAAATCTACGCCGTGTGGAGGGCTCACGAGCCCGGATTTAAATTATGGGAACGTTTCCTCTTTTGACGTTAAATGTGTTTTAGACTTTTTGGCACCGCGCTGGCATTTGTTGCCGTCGCGCTGTCCCCGCTGCTGCTGGAATGTACCATGGAATGCCACGTGAGTTCAACACAGTGATTAATCTCTGTTAATATTCCAAAAAGATTAGGTTAATAATTTACAAAACACTAACTGACCAATACGGGATCCTTTTTAATTATTTAATTATTATTAAAGATGTGATAAATGAATAGGGGGTACAATCCATATGCAGATGTGAACGCTTGATATTTTCTCAACTTATTTTGTATTTATTTTTTGTATTTAACCAGATAAGTCACCAGCTCTCATTTACAATGACGACCTGCCCACTAATTGTCTTTATCTTGAATTTACTTTAGCTGAAGGAAGATGGAAGCGGGATCCAAAATGGTACGTTTTGTAATTCGGTATCTCATCACATTGAAGTCACCATAGCGGTGACTCCATGTGGAACTGGAAGCTGCATGTGTGTCTGCAGCTGTACTGATGCTCCTCGTGTCTCTGTACAGATCACGATGAGGGGAACTGTCCTGTGAAGCTGACCTCAGTCCTGACCGCGGCCTCCGGGGGGATTTACTCTGAATGTGTCACCGTCCGTGTCTGGATGAAGGCCGATGGTACGGAGTCAAACCCGCAGCTGCAAAGTCCATTTTTTTGTCATTTGATGGAGCACATTTCATCATCTCTAAAGCTGCCACTGTGGCGTGTCTGACATGTCACACTGCCTTCTTCCAGACTTCTGTAAGGCCCCAAAGATTGTAATTCTCTCAACATCAGAACTGAGAATTAGCCCCATCTTGAAGAATAAGAAAAACAAAATAAAGGTTTGCACCTCAAAAACTCATGTCAAATCTCATGACGAGCATTCAGCTCAGAGTTGCTCAAGAAGGTGGAACATGGTGTGATCTCTCTTTCTCTATTCTCTCTTTTTTTAGTGTCACAATGAGAGACAGGTAGGAATCCGCGTCAAGTGCAGGGGTGTCACACAACAACGCGGCAGAGACAGTTCTGCTCTGGTAAGATGATTTCTTCCTGGTTCAGACATATCCTGCTATGAGGAAAATTCCCATGATGACGGTGTATTTATTTCTTTACAGTGGGAGCTGGTACATGATTGTGTCGATGCTGAAGCAAAGGCTGTTGTTTCTGCGTCCTTCAACACGACATCAAGAAGCTGCAGTGTCAGTTACACAGTGCCGGGTAATAACGTCTGCAGGGATTCCTGGCATCAGGCCTCATGTTTTACCTCTTTGGTTTCATTCGCATAGGCTGCAGCATATGATTCGCATACTCTTTATCATGCATGGCCTGTGAATGGGAGCATTGTTACCCTGAGAAAAACACTTGTGTTTCTCAACTTCACCCACTTACACAAGTTTTGTCCTTTGATGCGTCACCCGCCTGTATGTTTTGACCTGCCAGTGATAATTATATCCTGTTGCATTCATTTTGTTTGTGTGTGTGTGTGTGACTTAGATCCTGTACCAGACTTTGATCTGTCTGTGAACCGGTCGTCTAAATCCATCTCTGTCACTGTGGAGGCCGGAGACAAAGTTTACAGCAGATTGTGTTACCGTAAATATGGAAAGGCCTGCAATGCGGACTCCTTCCCAATTACTGCAAGTACCAGAGGCACATTTATCTGCACATGTGCTCTTTTATTTGCACACACTAAAGAGATTTTAAACATATTTGTATGTTGTTGTTTTTTTTCAGATTGATCCGTCTCAGTCTCCATCGGCTCTTCTTAACATCCCGTACCTGCTGCCCTGTGTGTGTGTGGAGGTACTTTAAGCTCTATGTGTTTTTCTTTACAGGCAACATTATTTAATCGTAAAATAGTTATTTTTTTGTCATTCCTGTGCATGTTTTGTCTGCATTCACAGGTATATTACGCCCGCACAGATTCCGGGCGAGGTGTAAAGTGCCCATTACAAAATGAGAGACTATCAGGTGAGTGTGTGACGGATGATTCATGTCAGATTGAAAATAAAAACATCTTGTGGGGAATTTCTGACATTTTACCGTAGCTTGTTTGATAGATGACTGAGACGCTCATGATTCAGAAAAACAAAACGGGTATTCCCCCCCGTCTGTTGGGTGGAGGCTTGCAGGCTTTTACAAAAACAGTTTTAGACCTTGTAACAGTTCATAATAACCCTATCATTTACTCCTTATGGCATTTCTCTATGTTGATGTGTGATGCACGACAGGAAAAACACGGGAAATGAGCAGGAACTGGCCTTTAGCCGTGTTTAGTGACCTGAGCAGCGTTTTAAATGGGACCCGTTTAGCTGTTTTTCCTAAAATGAGACTCAAAGCTGCACTGCTGGTCACACAGCTTACTGTACATCTCATATGGTGTATACTGTAAACCAGTGAACAAGCTGTAGTCTCTTTTCTCGTTGCTACATTTTCAAAAAGACATCAGGAAGAGAACATAGCTAGCTAGATGAGATATATAGGAATTCATTATAGTTTTATTAGACAATTATATTATGAGAAAATCATTTGTTTAAAATTGCTTTAAAGGGTCCGTTCACCGAAATTACAAAGATTTTTATTACATTTCTACCTTGTTGCATCTAGCCATGCAGATTGTTTTGGTTTCATATGTGTGAAGGTCGTTTAGGACGTACAGGTGGAGACTGACTGAGGGAAATGGCCAGCATGGCTCTTAAAAGGCTCTGTCCGGGCTAAGAACTGGTTCCAGCGCATAACCCCGTCGTAAAACACAGAGCAAGGCTAACCAAATGTAATGATAAGCTAAGCCATCGGTCGCCTGGCTGTAGATTTATATTCACAGAGCAGATAAGATTAGATTAGATACTCTTATCCAAGTCTCGGCTATACGGTGAATAAAGCATTATTATTTCCCCCATTGTTCTCTTTAATTCCATTCACCTGGATTGTTCTGTGATGGCGGGTGAAGTTTCAGAGACGAATATCCCCAAACGTCAGCACATAAAACCAAATCTATCTGCATGGCTCGACACCAGAAGGATCGAGAAATAAATCTTTTTTTTAAATGGGGTCACTGACCCTTTTAAAAAGCACACGTTCACACTGTCATGTATCAGTTTGATACAGTTTGCTACGATACACAGTGTTCTTATCATTGACGTTGGTTTACCGCAACCACAGTCAGGCATGTTGTCGTCGTCGCAGAGTTGTAGTCATCCGTGTCCACATTGCCTCAACAGATGTCAGCGATGTTTGGCTCTCCTCTAAAGTCACACTGCATGAGTCGAGTTTGACGTGGAGCTCGTGGTGCTCTGCCAGTGACCTGAAGATCTCTGCTTCCCTCTGCTGGAGGCAACACGAGCACCTCTGCACACCTGTACTCAACTCCACCCTGGAGGACACGGACGATGGACCAGACCTGGTAGGTTTCGCCTGACTGCTGTTGGTATTCGGGCTGGTCTCATCCAGCATATTAGATATTCCTACGAGGTGGATGGGTCCAACAAGCTGCATTGTTTCAGCCAGGAAAGCGCTGATTTATTTGTCACATTACTTGTGTATTTCAGTCACAGCACAGTAGTTGTTTTAACCCAAACGCCGATCTTTTCCTCAACCTAACAGTAGTTTTGTTGCCTAAACGAGTTGTTCCTGTGCAGACTGGATTTATTTTGAAATGACTGTATGCATGTAACAAGTGGAAAAAGAAATAAGAAGTAACTTTTCGTAAGATATCATACGAACCGTTGAATGACGATACGTTGTGGTATTGGTGATACATTTCTTTTTTTAAAAGTCTTTTTTATTAGTTGTCAAAAATGCATAAAGCTTTTACAGGAAAATGATTTTTGTTCGGCTCAGACAAAACAACGAACACGTAGACAACCACAGCTGACCAAAAAAGATTTATTCTAAGTTATGGATAAATATAATAAAAGGCTCAAGATCAGAGATTAGGAGAACATTGATTGCCTCTAAACGGCTCTCAAGTTGACATAGATAACAGCGCACTGTGCAAACTAAGGCGAAAGTGCTGACTGAGCTAACTGTGCTAACCTGAGGGGGAACCGGAGGGTTCGACGTCTGTAACCGCCGCATGAGAGCAGTGCAGAGCAGCGGCCGTGAGCCAACCAGTGGGGCACGCTCACATGCACGAACATGCACTAAAAACACACACAGCTGGCCTGGTTATGTCAACAAAGGAAGTAGAAACTCAACGCGCACAGAGGGAGAGTGACTCCAGTTCTCAGGTAGACATTACTCCACGATGTCTTTTCATAGCAAATAGTTGTTTGCTGCTATATTAATGCTCTGTGTGTTAAAAACAGCTCCTTCATAATAAAGACAATATCAATCATATATTTGAACACCAACAGATGTCGAGAAATAATAGAAATAGAAAATGAATTACATTTTTTTTTCTTTTAAATGATAGAAAAATAAATAAAGGAGTCCTTTCACTTTAGATAACTCGCCGAGCCAGTAAAGAAGTAAAAGCCAACAAGTCCAGTTTGCTTTTGGCCAAGTCTGGATCAATGCCAAACAATGCAGTCAAAAGATTTGCCTCAGATTTGTTTGGTGAAGTAATGTGAAAGACTGATGTCGAGATGAGGATGAACTCCAGATTTAAATCCCTAAACACCCACTGTGTCTCCTCAACAGATATATAACACATCTGCGGTGGACAAACACCCTCAGATGTGTGTGCAGGTGAGAATCAGCCAAATGTGCTTACATTGAAACAAGTCCAGTTGCCCGTGTTTCAGTTGCAGAATATCACTTTTTCTGTTTTCTTTTATGCAGTTTTCTCTACAAGGCAGCCATAACATCTCTTGCCCGTTCTATGCCGGTGAGTCAAACAGGATGCTGTTTTTCCCTTCTCAATAGTCTCAATGTATCTTGTCTGTATCCGTCTCTTGACTCCGTGTCTCCTTGTCCGTCACAGATATGTCCTCATGGGAGGTGAATATCGGAACGGGCAGCCAGAGTGTGTTTTTGTATCTCACCTCTTCTGTTCCTGCAAAGTTCTCAGCTCAACTTTGTGTCCTCAATCAGACGGGATGTACACCCGTGGGGCCGCTCCACTCAGTGACGATGGTGAGCCTGCGTATGTGTTTGAGAGAGAAAACAAGCAAAAGAGAGAAAGAAAAAGATCGTATTTAATGTTAATGTGATCCATTTTTACAGGAAAGGAATTCTGCTGAAACAACGATGAATGTCCCTCTTCACTTTCTTGCTGAGAGGCCGTGTGTGCAGGTAAAGTGCACGCCTGAGAGGAAGTTGTTTCTTGACATAGTGAGTTACCTATTCTCTCCTCTCACTCTTTTAATCTGCTCTCCTGCAGGTGTGGCAGTCAGATCCTGGTCTTCATGGTCGACGAGTTCTCTGTCCGGACTGTGAGTCTACTCAATATACACACACGATCTCATGTGTTCCTTCTCACGAACGTTTCTGCATCAGTTCATGAATGCATGCACACACAACTCCTACAAATAAACAAACTCTCACTTCTCTGTTTCTACAGACACGCACAACAGATGTGGCATGTATGCTGTGGCAGCGTTGGTATTTGTGGTTATTGTTGCATTACTGGGAATTGTGATCCAGCGTCTCACCAAGAGTGGAGCTGCAGGTTGGTTCTGTTGCCTCTGTGTTTTTGAGTGGTTGCATGTCTGCATCTTCAAATCATTTTAATTCCGCTATTAGATTTATTTGATTGGTGCCTGATCGCAACTTTGCTAAACTCACAATCTTAAAGCTACTACAAGGAACTTTCATTGAGAGTTGATTTTGGCGGTGCCTGTGGACGAAGGTGGTAGTGTTTCCAAACACCAGAGACCCTTTAAAGTCTCCCATTTTTGCGGCACCGATTTCAAGCATTAATTAAGTTTACTTATGGTCATATAGAGGCATTACAATGACTTTTACACTTTTTCGCTTCATAACCAGTTAAAAGATCCTCACAGTAATTTTAAAGGAAACATTTTAATCAAGTATCTCTTATTTTTTTCTCCCCCGTCTTTTCCCATATCTCCAGGTTGGCTCTCCATCCAGGAGCCAGTGTTGTTGGTGTGCTCATCAGAGCAGTCAGCCCACATCTCTGCTGTGTGTTCATTAGCCTCAATCCTGCAGGGAGAGCTCAGTGCCAAAGTGCACATGGCTTTGTGGGACCAATGCTCAAAAACGCAGGCTGGGACTGGGACTGGAGTAGCAGATCTGGGTCCACTTCCCTGGCTGTATGGGCAGTGGGAAGCGGTGCGTAAGGCACGAGGTAAAGTGCTGATTGTTTGGAGTCCTGAAGCCACGAAGACCTATGTGAAGTGGAGGGAGGAGAGGGCAAACATGGATAAGAATGAGAGAAAAATGGAAGATTACAGCGGAGCAGAGGTGAGGCGTGAGAAAATAAAAGTAGAGGTGGAAGAGGATTTGAAATTACATGAAAGAAGACTGGGGAAATGCAAAAGAGAGAAAGCTGCTGGATGTGTGAAATTATGCGATGATAAAGACTGGAACATCCAGAGAGAGCCCTCTGCGGTGATAGCGCCGGTGTTTACGGCTGCTCTGGCCTGCCTAGAGGGGTCGCTGCAGGAGGGCAAAGGTCAAGGAGTGGGCCTTGTCTACTTCCAGGGCCTTTGCCACAGAAGGGACATCCCAAAGACCTTCAGAGGGGTCCCGCGATACTGCTTACCTCAGGATTTCAGGGGTTTGATACAGGAGCTGGGAGGAATGAGAAGACAGACAGAAACTGGTCAATTCAGCTGGCACTGCTGGCCCAGACTCCTGTCTAAAGTGCTGTCGATATGGCTGGCACAAAAGCTAACACACAGACTGCAGACACTGCTGCCGCAGACGCGAGGAAAGAAAATGCGAGGGCCGGGTGTCACGTCATCGCTGAACACGACGTCGGTCGAGGCTCGGGGCTGCAGGCTCAAGTTGCCGCCGGCAGCCAACTTGGCGAGACCAGGAACTGCAAAAGAGCTCGAGCCTCTCCGCGAGTCGCCATGGAGAGCAGAGAAACTTTAATCTCAGGTTTCACGTGTCTGACGGGGACGGACTTTTGTTGCTGCTGGAAACACGATACGTACTGTATGCATGAGACACGGGAGCTGGTGCTGCACTGTGCCTCAGACAACCTTTCATTATCGACGCCATCATGTTAAAGAAAATGCCGCCACTCGTTTTGCATATGAAGACTAGGTAAATACTGTCCTGTATTTAGCCCTTAGAGAGGGTCCTCATGGTGCTTTTGTGACTGAAGCCATCTGTATGTAAATCTGCTGACCAATATGAAAATCTCTATGCAAATTGTACCTCACTCTTCATGAGGGCATTTCATGTTTGAAAAGTAACATCAGGGGTTATGACTGCAGCATACAGGAACATGCAAATTTGCTTTGGATTTTATAAATGGGGACGTTGAGCCAAAGCTGTACCAAGATTTCCAGTGGGAGAGACGCAACAGGTGGAAAGGTTAAGCAACTGGCATCGAGGTGCTCTCGACCATTTGGCAGTTAAATCATGTGGTCATGTACTATTGCCTTTATAAATAGAAAACTTGTTATTAAATATGTGCACACATACTACCTCGAAAAAACAAAGTATAAATCCTTCAACGTCTCTTCTTTCTTTCAAGCATACAGCACTTCCTTAGCAAACATTTGATTGGCATTAAAACATTTAGTTTGGAAGATAATAAAATGCTTTTTAATATATTTATTTTAATATAGAATATATACGATTCATTTATAATAATGGAAATGACAAAAATGTGTTGACAAACAATGGCCGAGACTAAACAGTGTTTATATTAACTAAGTCTGTTTTATTCAGCACGCAGAGTCTCTGTTTTCTAAGCTCCATGTGTTTTCTTAAACCCGTGCATTAAAAAGGAGTGACACTGGTTATGATCACAACATTGATAAGACTCCAGACTTCTGAGCTGAGAGACCTGCTTGACAGGATTACTAACAAAGTGACTCGTCAGTCACAGTAATAAACCTTGGACCGTCGCATTACTGCCAAAACATCCAGTTGAGCAAAGACTTAACCTCGAGGTAGGACAGGAACGTCCTCTGATGTGATTAATGAAGCAACACAGACGTACGTTTTCCTGGGCTGACAAAACAACATCATGTTGTAAATATAAGGTGTAAATCACAAGTAACAGGACCGGGCTGTAAATTATTACAAGAATAGCCATAAGATAAAAAAAAACATTGTACAGCCTCAATTTGAATGTTAGGATCCCAGCGATCACTGTTGGTTGGTCAATTTAATCACATGGGGAAATTAGGTCATAAAATAAAGAGCTAAACTGTAGAGTTTTAGAGTGTGGTCCATTTGGCACATGGCCATCATGGAAACAGACACATGTTCTTTAGATCCACAATGATTTCGCATTTTTATGGTTGCTAACACCGAAGGACCACAGGTACACGGTTAACACAGGTGGAGGTTCTCCATAACGTACAGCCGATAAGAAAGAATACATATTATAATCTGCAACAGTGGACTTAACTGACCCATTCACTTGATTAGAGGTTAATAATTTAACTTGAGCACTCCAACTGAAAACATTCAGCCTGTATTCATGACTGGGTGCAAAGGTATGGTTTCGAGTTAATGAGCCAACCATGTAACCAGAATGTCACATTATGGCAACACACAATGTGTTGAACCAGACAAGCGATCAACTGAACCTCCACCCACCTTTCTCTTTGTGAAAGTTTTGGTTAAATGCTTTAAAATAAATGGAGATTCATGGTCATAAACATATGCGTTGATGGACCAGTGAACAGACACTTGTTTTCCCCAACAAATTCTCACACCAATGCATCAAATAACACAGCTTGGTCCAAGGCACTAACTGTGCGAGCCAATAACCATACCACCATACTGTTTAGTGTGTCCCAAAACATAGTATGTCCAATGCAGTTTGCAAAACAAAAGCTGTGTTCCAAACTGCATACTTCCGTGATGCACCTGCCCTTACAAAGTATGTGCTGTTGTGTGCGGTATCCAATTAATTGGGACGTAATACGTCCTCATAACATGGCATTTTGAACTTTGACCCTCTTGCTCATATATATATCCGCTGCGCAAGGGATTGTGGGTCGCAATAGTTAGAAAAGCATGCTGGCTTGCACACTGCAGAATGCGACTAGAGTTAGTAGAATATTTTGTCATGTTTTTTCTATACTGTATATTTTTCTGTCATTCTAAATAGTATGGTAGTATGGGCATCATAACGCACAGATTATCTTTTTGTTAAATAAACGTTCGTCTTCCTAAGAAGTCTTGCGACACACCTGCTCTATCAACAACACTTTTGTAATCTTACACAATCCTCATTGTTAGATCTGTTTAATTGAATCATATTTATTTCCTAATCCGCATTCCACACTGAAACTTGTACAGGTGACAAGTTTCACCATCCCACCTGAGCACGTAGCGCCGCGGCACGCCCAACTACCGAGCTGAAACTACCGACGCTCCTGCGCATTTTGTTCCACACGTGCTTTCTTGGTGTTGGACACGCCATGGCAACTGGGTCCTCAGAGGAAAACACTGCCACGCTGTGTGCTGCTGAGTAGATTTAAGGATAATGGGCTTCTTACTCTCTGAGTTTCGGATGAGGGGAGTCTAACCGCGGAGGCGCTGTTTCCACGCGCTCCCCAAAATATGGCTCTTACGCTCCTCCGGGAGCCTCGTGTTTCTCTCCCGCTGCTTCCACTGCTTCGCTTCTGGCTGTTCATGTCTGCAGGAGCTCTGGAGATGATCGACCGTGACGCACCTGAACTGAGCTGTAGCGAGGTAACAAGTCAAAGCATGCGCATAAGCATCCCGGTCTTGAGTTGTATCCTGTTTTTGATCATATTAATGGCGGTGGACCTGGTAATTGATCATAACAGCGTTCAGGTTTCTGATGATCTGTTTTGTCTTAATTCATCACAATCTCAGCCACTTTGTTCTGCATCATCAAAGAATGAAAATGCCACAGTATCTTGTTTATTATTGGAGTATTCTAGGTATCAAAACCGGGATAAAAGTCTTATCTAAGTTTCTGAAACTACAATGTGGTGTACTACAGATGACAGCTGACATATTTTGTGTTTTATCCATTGAGTAATCTGAAGAGACTTTATAATGACTTATAATACAGTAGGCCTGTAAAACCACCAAGTCAAATCATAAAAAGGTGACTTTTATCATAAAGGCGACAAAGAAATCCAGTTATAGGTCGTTTATAATTTAGTTGATCTAGTTTTACTTTATAAATATTACTTGGACTCTGCTGTTGTCTGTAATCTAGTCAATCCATACATGCAGAATAACAAAATATTGAGAGAGAGAGAGAGAGAGAGAGAGGGAGAGAGGGAGAGAGGGAGAGAGAGAGCTAGCAGAGTTTAATGTCCATTACTTATTTACTATTGTGCCTGACACCTTACTCCACCGCTCCATTTCCAAGGAGGGTTGTTGGTGCTGGAACTTTCTGTTTCAGAGATGTAAATCAACCAGAGAGAACTTCAACATGTGTACTATCAAATATACATACAAGCACATATGAAGTAGAAGTATGAAGTAGCATAAAACATTAACAACATTAACACAAGTATTAAACTACATTGACCATTTAATTTGAAAGTCATTTAATTTTTAGCTGCTTTAGTCTCAGAGTGTTTGTAATTGTGTGTGCTGGTTCACTGTCACACATTCACTCTCACTGGGATACTTAAATATAATGGGACCATGGTTAGTGTGATCAGTTGCACTTTCTAACCAAGACAAGTCTAAATGTCTGCTGGAAAAAAGGCCGATTGATTAGTAAAATTATACTTATGTATCGCAGACTACTTATGTAGTGTATACAGTATATGCCATATAAATTTCTCACTCTGGAACCCTCCTGGGAATGGAGCATCTATTACTGAAAGATGGGCCCTCATTTGGGGGGTTTGATAATATTGATCCAAACGCATTGACGTCACCAGTAGAATTAAATGCACATGTCACTTGTGTCACTGTTCCTACTGATATACTAAATATTTACTTTAAATATTCACCTGTCTGTAGTTTCCATTGCTATTATGAATACAACTTTGAAATTTAAATGAAAATGTATTGCAGGCCAGTGATATAGGAACACTCTTAGAAATAAAGGTGCTAACTAGAACCACATAGAGTTCTTCAGCTTGTCCTCATGGACCATTTTGGGGTTTTGGTAAAACATTTTATAAAGGTTCCAGCTGCAACCCTTTCATGGGGTTCTACCAAGAACCCAACTTAAAGGGTCATAACTGGAACCATCTGTGAAAGGTTCCCCCCAGAACCCTTCTAGGCTGTAATGGTTCCATCCAGAAGCCTCTCTGAAAGTTCTCTACAGAACTTTTCCACCTTTCTAAGGGTGTCATCTAGAACCCAACGAGAGGGTTCTACCAGAAACCCTATTATATCTGAATTACGATCTGAATACCTCTTTCACCATTGTTGACACCTGTGCCACTCAAGAGGTGTGTTTTCATTTTTGGCCATTTAGTTGATTGTTGAGCGTTCAATTCTCATCCACAACTTTTCTTCCTTTCAGGGTTTGACTGACTGCCACGTGAGCTCAGGTAGCGACACGATCAACACGAGTGCATTTAATATCGCGGTCATAAACCTCACAGTTTGTCTGAAGCAGAAGCGCTCTTTGTTTCCACAGCCTCTCCGTTCGCTGCTGCTCTGCCCGATCCAGACGATACGGTGAACGTTACACATGTGCAGCTTAAAGTGATTCTGCGCTGTTCAGCCACACAAGAATGTGAACCGTACCTGCAAATCCTCTTCTCCGTCCAAGGTAGCTTTGTCGTAAATCTTGTATCTTTGACTTTGCCAGCTAGGGTGACATACCTTGAATTTTTCTCTCATCTTTTCCTTGAAGTGTTTCCTTATACCAATAAATGTTCTCGTTGCTGATAAACTGTCAGGTCATCTCATCTCTTGAGCAGTTGTTTCCTGCATTTCAATCATAGTTGTTTGACTTGTCAATGAGTCAGATGTTATGGTCTTAACACATTGGGTTCTCCACTGTAGCAGACTATTTACTGACTGTGATTGTTGTTGTAGAAACAAATGATCCAAGGGAGGTTCCTGAGGAGTCTGGTGACCATAATGATGAAGAGCAGTGGTTTGACAAGAATCAACTGGCAGGTGGAAGTGGTCACTTCGTGCTTCCTGAGCCGAGAGGTATAGAGCCATACACTCAACCCACGACACACTTAAAAGTCACACGCATTGTTTTATACAGATTGACTTTTTATACTTTTTCCATTTCTCTTCTGTACTCTCTGTGTTACAGCTTTGGTGAAAGTATGCATCAGCTCCCCAGGCTCCATTGACTGTTGCAAGACACTCCAGTTTAAATCAAGCTACTCCGGTTTAGACCAACCTTCTTCTCAACAGCCCACACACAAGGTAGCAGTTGTCAGGAAATGACCTCTTGTTGTGGTTGTTTCTGTTGTTCATTAATTAACTAATCTCCAGTGCTGGAAAGTAACAATGTAGATTTACTCAAGAACTGTGTTTTCGCGTCTGCCACCGTAGTTCTCCTGCTCACTTCACGATTCAGTTGGTTGCAACCTCACTGTTAGATGCCACCAGATCGCTTCACACTAGACCTTAAATCAAAATGTTGATTTGCTTATCTCCTATCCAGTGCTGAGGCCTGAGGCACATTGTTAAGGTTAAACCAACAATTCAGCTCGTGGCTCTTGGCCAAACAATCTGTATCTGGTTGGGGCACTTTTCAGATGTCGGGATGTTGTTGGCAGTTCCGCCAAAGAGACATCTCCAAACTTCTTAGATGCCTTAATTAAAATCACTGTTTTTCCAATTTGACACAAAAAAGCTAAGATTAGAGAAAAATACAAAACTTAATACAGATTTGACTTTGTTATATTGTACTTTTACGTAAAGGATCTGAATACTTCTTCCACCGCTGTGTAAATCTATTACGGTGCTGAAAGACTAGTTACCAAAATATCTGTTAGTGTGTTTGTTGTTAACTAAGTGATTTCAAATACTTACTACTACTACTACTCTCTATACTATATATTTCCTTCCTGCAGCTGCTGTTGATGGAGAAAACAACGTTTGGCAGTCCAGTCGTGGTCCTCGTCTACGCACATTCAAACGGAGCGGACATCATACAAAATATCACAATCCCATCGTTAGAAGAAGGTGAGTTCAGATGCTGTAATGTAGAGTGAGGTTTGCCTGCAGACTGGAAGTGAGGGGCATAACTTGAAGTTGCTGACAACCATTGTCGCTGAACATTAACCTCCTTTTCTTACAGTTTGCTCCATGAACCTTCAGGGGACTGAAAAGAAATGTGATGGTAAGAAGTGTTTTAAAAAGGTGTTGTTTATAGACTAACATGTAGGCATGCACCGATTTATTTTCCGAACACCGGTAGCGATATTTGCCTGAGGACTGCCATCGGTCAATCGGCAAATACGATGATATATTTGCAGATAGCGGATCCGCTACAAGAACGTTGTCACAGTCAACAAAAAATGAAGCAGCTACTAGTCAACTAGTTGATTGATCGTGGATGGCATTGTTCTCTCAGACAGATTAAAAAAAAAAAAAATTGCTAAATGGGGTTGCCAAATATGCTTTGGTAGCCGGTAATATACCTGATCCAAGTAGTCTATGAGTGGCAAACACTGCTTATGTTTCTAATCGCTTTTACGTTTCATTACATTTAATTTATGTATCACAAAACAAATATTTCTGTTGGGTTATGTACTGAAACATTCTTCTCATTGAGTCGGTAGATGTATAGTCACCAAAAGGGCTTTTGACACACTTTTTAAAGAATCTTATTGATGTGAAAGTTTATTTTAAAAGGTTAAGACAGCGTAATGAATTACTGAATGATTTTGAAACAGCTCAGTAATTTATTTTATATGAATGCATCTTTGCTTCCCTGGCACAAAAGGGGAATACATAACAGCAAAAACAAAGTAACAACAACATCGGCTATCGGCCAAATTGTTATTTCAAACATCGGCATCGGCCCAGAATTTCACTATCGATACATCTCTACTAACGTGTACTGTGTGCATGCTGAGGAGCGTGCTCAAGGCAGTGCCAGCAAAAACAATTGTACGTACTTGTAGAGTGCTACAGCTCAATTACAAATCATGATGAGTGATGTCTCAGTCCCCAGACTGCGAGCTGTGACTGATCTTAAGAGAAATGTGGTCCTCCTCCAAATGGAAAACGTTGATGACGAGTCCAAGTGCTCGATTGTTGTGATTGAAACTGGAAAGGCTCTTGCGTGGGTCAGTCAATGCTAAACTACTTATATCAATCTAATCTATTAGTCAAAAGTCAGTGTTGTCTGGGTATATCTGTTAAACTTTCTTTTTAACCTTTGCAGCCCGAAGGCAAGAGGGAAATTCCATCAAACCTTGCTACGCCATGCCTGTGCCTTCAGGTAGCTGACATGTTAATTGTACAAGAAAAAGACGACTGCAAATGTATTTTATTTACTTTTTTTAATTTGGGAGTTTGTTTTTCATTTATTTTCTTCAGGTGCGGTGCAAGGAAAAAGCACTTCGGAGTGAATTCTGCCCTTTCAAAAACCAACGAGGTGAGGGACGTTCATTGAAGTCAACCTAACCCAACAACTAGCACGGTAAATGATTTGACAGCATAACTATGTTTCTATTATTTATTTTTTCTTCAGATGCACTGGAAAGAATGCAGCACAACGTGTCGGTGTCGGTGTCGGTGGAGGAGCCCCGGATGAGGGAGGGTGACCCGGGCCTGATCTGGAATGTGACTGCCCCCTGCAGATTGGAGGCAGAGGTGAGGCTGTGCAAGAAAGACCTGGCAGGAGGCCAGTGTGAAGAGGTGACGGGCTCCAGGCAGAGACTGCACAGCGACAGACATGCTGGCTGGAGCGCAACACTCTCTGGATATTGGGTAAAAGAACCATCAACAAAAACCTTTTCTTTCTCTGTAAGCTGTCACACCCTCTGTGATGAAGAGTAGACGTACTTACTTCCGTAAAATATAGACATGCTTTGATTTGCATTTTAATTTCACTACTTGTACTCTGCTACGTTTCAGAGTTGTTTTATGTGACAGCTATAAATAAAACCAACACAATGTAAATGAGTTCAACTTCATCTCAACCACATACAACATTAAAATACTGCTTACACATTAATGCATCGGTAACATTAATCCAATATATAATAACACAACATTTAATATAACTATTTTCTGGCTAAAGACAACTTTTAAAGTCATACATTTTTCCAACAATGCTTATGTACTTTTACTTAAGTTTACTTTATTTGAGTATTTTTTACATTGTGGCATTACTACTTTAAAGTAAAGAATCTAAATACTTGATCCACTTCTGCACATCCTAACTGCAACCATAGACCTAACCCTCACCCTTAGGAACCACTGTTATTGTTTATGTATAATAATAAATCTTCACTTTCTTATTGGTGATTATTTATTCATTCATTCATTCCTTTTATTTCTTACTTTTTCTTTTCAGAAAGCAGGAGATTTCAATGTGCCGTCACATCCGCTGCTTTGTGTTCAGGTGATCTTTGTCTTGATATCTTGAATATAATCTTTACATACAATCAGGCCCTTTGGTGTCTTGCTTGTGACCAGGACAAGATGACCTCCAAAGGCCCGATCTGTCTGCGTTTCACTGCTTCTTCCTGCGCTGCATACAGGGCTAACCATAACTCTTTCACTCTTTTTTTTTTAAAGATAAAGCTAGATGGGATGGATTTATATTTAGAGCCCCAGTGTCCATTTACAAGTAAGACTGTTAATCATTGCCCAGATTAAGTGTGTTTAATGTTTAACTATATCAGCTAAAACAAGCTACATTTGTTTTCACTAGAATGTGGCGGATACGTTGTGACACACTCCCTGTACACTTGGCAAAGTCTGTGAAACTTCTTTTTTAAAGACTTCTGTACTTAATAATTCATTTATTTTCCAGCATCTCGGTGGAGATGGAGCCTCCTAATCCTCATCGGACTAATACTGATGTGTTTGGCCACACTTGGAGCCTATCTTATACAAGGAGTCCTAAAAGGTCAGTTTTTAAATATCTGTTGGTCATTAGATATTAATAGCACCTTAGCAAAAATAAATCATTTTCTACTTCTGGTTCCCTTCAAGGATACATGTGGAGGTGGTTGAAAGAAGATGATGTTAAAGGTATGAGAAAGCCTGACATCTAATTCACACTGGGCAACCACTATTTTCCACATACTCTTTATCCTGTTACATTTTCATTGATACATTTATAGAGATGTGTGAATATAGAGATGTTCTTATGTTTAAAGTTTCACTTTTACCCTTTTTTCTAAAATTCTCATTCATAGTCTGAATCTTTTCTAGTGGCTATAATAAGCTTCTAGTGTGACAAACTCCTCCCTGCCGGTATTACGATTTTGTAAGTGTTGAACAGAGCCATCTGTTTAACTCTGTTTCTAGTTTTTGTGCTAAGCTAACCATCTCCTGGTACCAGCAGCAGACAGATACGAGCGTGATACCGATCCTCTCATCTACTCTCTGCTAGAAAGTGTTCCTTTAATAAACTCTCTGAAAGGTTTTAACCCTCCTCTATTCCAGGTGCTGTGGGTGGTGGTCACGTGGTGTTGCTGTACCCACCTGGTGACGACCAGGCTATGCCGGAGCTGATGAGTCACCTGGGCTCGTCCCTCCAAGCCCTGGGCTTCAGCGTGTCTCTGGACCTGTGGAGCCAGACCGAGCTCGGCGCGCTGGGCCCCGTGCTTTGGCTCCACTCGAGACTGAACCGACTGCAGAAGCAGGGGGGCAAAGTGGTGCTGGTCCTATCCCAGGCCGCCTGGATAAGGGCTGAAGAATGGGGAGCTCGCAGCTGGGAGAGGAGCGTAGACACGGAGGAGGAAGAGGAGGAAGGAAGCCGCCGCACTGGCTCTTCTCCCTGTGGGGATGTTTTTACAGCTTCGTTGAGCTGTGTCCTAGCAGACTATTTGCAGGGTCGCGCCGGTGAGCGGTTCATGTTGGTGCAGTTTGAAGCACTCCCACCCGAGCCTCCGGGTGGTCTGCGGCCGCTGCCGGAACTTTTCCGCGGCCTTCATGTGTACAGCCTCCCCTCCCAGAGCCTGGGTTTTCTGACTGAACTGGCCGGGGCTCGGCAAATGGCTACTGCATCGGCCAGACGGAAACGAGCAGGGGGCCTCAGGATGGCATCCCGAGCTCTGGCGCGGCGGCTGTCAGGGTTCACGGCGGGGACAACTGTTTTACGCCTCGCGGGAGTGTCCCAGAGCTGTGTTGGGGCGGGAGTCAAAGACTCTGGGGAAACGGTGCCCTTGCAGCCCTGTCTTATCACGCCTCCCTCCAGTCCTGACTCAAACCACAAGATCAGTGACATGGAATGGGTCTGACAGCAGACGATGACACAAGAACAAGCTTCAGTTTAGGAATGAGCAGCCGGTAATAAGTTGAAGGGATTTTCTCTGGGGAGATGCTCCCGTTGCAGATTTTGCATTTGCTGATAAACATCTGGGGTCATGTGTCAGTGGAAACAGCAGCGACAATTCCAGCTCCGGAGAAATAAAAGCTCACACACCAGTGTCGTAGTCAAGACCACCTAAAGCCGAAAAAGACTTTGAGAGGTTGAGACCAAGTCAAGACTAAGATAAAGGCAGAGCGAGGCCGAGTCAAGACCAACAAACCAAAAAAAAAGCCTATAGGTCACTAAAATTACACTAAAATGTAAAACTAGAATCTCAAACAAGCAATTTGCTCCATTGTTTTGTCTTAACTCTGTTTATCCATCATAAACCAAGTTATTGTGTTTGACATATTTACTAATATATGACATTCTGCATGGACATGTAGCCTAATGCATATACTGCATTACATTTTATTGTATTTTTGCTGTGACTCAAAGGCAGCTAGTAAGTCACCTCAACAGTACTTTTACTTTAAAGATGTTTTAAAGTAAAACAGCGTTACCGTCAGTGTGCTTCAGTTTAGTCACAACTTAGTTAAAATACAGTATATAAGTACAATCATAAGACATAGTGGAGATATGGGACAATGATAAGCTATCTGAAGCTTGAGAAAGAGCTCCCAAACACTAAGCAGATGGTATTTAATATCTGTGTGTATCATGTTGTCTAGATTTGGAAAAGTGTGTATTATACAGTAATCACTACTACAAAACACCTAAGACCCTAAAAACTCACTAACCCTACTACATTTATTGCAACAGACTAAACATTAATTAAAGATCTTTGTAAATATGTTTTGGTGTACGATAGTGCACCTGTGTTTTATAGTAAGATACTGTAAATGCTATGTACTAAATATAGCTAATGCACAAAATAATACTGCACCATTCACATTTTGCAGTATTGTGGTATAAAAGTCCAGATTTATCGGGGCTTATAAAATATATATAATACTAGTCAGTTACTGTAAATGACATGTAACCTCTGCACTATACTGCAAATGACTGTTACTGTAAATATGTTGTATTATACTTTTATTGGGTATTTTGTGGTATTTAACTGTAAAAATAACAGCAAAGGCTAACTGTGGAAAGCCCTGACATGAAGATTTTCTTAAAACAAAAATAAGCTATTTCCTTTCTTTTTGTACAGGAGTATACATTAAATTGCTTTGTCTGTTTTTATACAGTGTTTTGTCGTACTGTTTAAAGTGGGATTGAATGAAGAATCCGTCTGAATCATATAGTCAGATGTTCTTTTCTAACAACAAAACATTGTGGATTATTATTCAATGCAAACATGGCAACGTCTTTTTGTTTGACACGCGTGACATTTAAATCCTGATCCATAAAATGCATCAGGAGGATGCTTCTCACAAAGGAACCCACAAGTATATCAGTCAGTTCATAGGTATTTTGACAAGTACAAATTAATACTTACTTACTTACTCTGAATTGTCAATTTTATTTGGTAAATGCAGATATCTGCAAATGGTAAAAATCTAGTTTTGTATCCTTGATTTCAGCATACTTAAAAGAACAAAAACATGACATTACTAGGTGGTTAAATGTAGTTCTAAAGAGCTTAACAAGAGCTGCCATGATGTAAAATGTGAAGGTGACTGATTGGTTGATGAATTAAATCCCAGCTGTCTTTGGGCGGGGCCACATCCTGTGTGTCTTCAGCAGTTCAGAACAGAACCAACTGGAAGCTGCTCATTCATTCATCTCCAGCCATCTCTAGCTTCCACTACACCAGCCTGCAGCTGCGCAGCTAGCTAGTCATTCGGCTGGCTTACCAACCACAATGGCCCACTTGAAGCATCAAAAGCGTCCGACCAAAGTGTGAAACTGTCCGCCTGCGTTGTGTGAGCCGGACGATCATCCTCATCATCATCAGTTGGTGCGTCGCAGGACGTCGTGGCTTTGCAACAAGGTAACACAAAAAAAACCTGAGTTAGCTAGTTTGGCTAGCTGATATCAGAGTAACGTCAACTGCAATAAAAGATACCTCATCATATATTTAACGTTGGGAGGACGCTGTCGCCGGAGTCTCGTGGACTTTAAACGATACACCGGAAACATTAGCTGACAATGACGGACAGCGTTAGCTTCGGCTAGCAGCTAGCTAGCGACCTTAGCTAGTTGTGGCTAATTTTGTGTGGTGCTGATGCTGAGCTAGCTAATGCTAATGCTAACGGTGTAAGAGGAGCATCCCAACCAGTTGTTTTTAAAAGCTTGTCTAACTGTGACTAAATACTTTATTAATAAAACAGTAATTGGAGAGTTGTCCCTCTACTTGAAGATTGCATTGTGTGCAGGTTTAAATATCACCCAAATTATGAAAATAACTTAAATCTGGATGAAAATATGAATCTGTTTGACGTCACAAAGTAGGATGAGCTTAATATCAGGGCAGCAGTGTAATGCTATCCAGTTAATCTACTAAAATACAGCTTAAAAATACCATAAATCATCACCACTGTCCCAATAAATACTAATATTGCATGGCTTTGTATACGATTGCTTTGTATTATATGACATATAACTACAAAAGTAATCACAAAAGTATATATATATTGCATGGCGTTGTGTATGATTGTGTTGTACAGATGTTCTTGTTGTTTTGTCCACGTTTTGTGCATGCAGTAATACTGCATTGCATCCAGGCAGTGGAAGTTATGTCGGGGTCTCTGGAGACTCGTGATGGGTGAAGCTTTTTCACTAAGAAGTATATCAACCCCAATTCTTTTTTTTAATTTGCTGTACATCACTGGTTGTGTGTGTGTTTTCTGAAGGACCATGTGGTGGGCCTGGCCGTTCCTGCCTGCTCTGGTGCTTCTCTCAGAGCTCTCAGTGGTGAGAGTCCAGACCGCGCCGTGCCAGACCTGCCGAAAACTCACAGAGAGTTTCATTACGGTACTGCAGCTAAGCCGATGTGCCGACACATTCGTGCTCGTCTTCTTTCAGTACAACCCGAGTCTTGAAATGTTCGCTGCTTTTTTAGGGCTTGGAGAGAACAGCCACCAAGAACTTTGGGGGAGGAAACACTGCCTGGGAAGAAGAGAAGCTGGCTAAGTATGCGAGCAGGTGAGAGAAAATTTAAATCGGAGTCACAGGTTTATTGAGTTACTTGATATATGGGGATTGTGGAGTCAGTCAATACTTGACTTGGTATCAGTGTTGGAAATACCCGGAGGCAATCGGGGGGGGGGGGTAATATATAACAACACACACACTTGTGTGTCGTCCTTTTGTCTTCACCGCACATTTGCATTTAAATGATATTTTGTGAATCCTCTCAGCAGACCACAGCGAGGCTCCACTCTTCTTTGGGGCTGAGACGGCATCTGTTCTGTTACTCTGCTTCTGTCTTACATCTCTAGTTGCTGCTCTCTTGTTTCAGTGAGACTCGGCTCCTGGAGATCGTAGAATCTGCTTGTGAGAAAGCAGATTTTGAATGTAACCAGCTGCTGGAGCAGATAGAGGACCAAGTGGAGACATGGTGGTTCCACAGGTAAACGAGACATGTGTATTATGTTCTGTGATTTTGGTGAATCGGAGAGAGGAAAGTGTTTTGTTGGGATGTAATACCATGCCCCTGTTTTAACTTTGTGTGTCCTGCAGGCAGCAGGAGGCACCGGACCTGTTTGAGTGGCTGTGCATAGAGCAGCTGAGAGTCTGCTGTCCACCTGGGAGCTTTGGACCTGACTGCAAAGGTGTGAAAAACATTAAGCATTAAACAGAAGCTTCCTGATATCAGTGTAGAAAACCTCACCAAACCTTATTCATCCTCAGGTGTTCATAAAGATGTAAAAAAAAAAATCACCATGCTAATTTATATATTTACTAATATAATGTTTCCTCAATTACAGAGTGTCCCTCGAGCCCCGGCGGTGTGTGTGGAGGTCTGGGCCGCTGCGAGGGGGAGGGGACTCGCCTCGGAGACGGAGAGTGTGTCTGTGACCCTGGATACTCGGGCCGTCTGTGCCAGAGCTGTGCTGATGGCTACTACAGAGAGAAGAGCTCTAACGCCAGCATAGGAGCCTGTGCAGGTGCCTGAGATTCAGACCTCTGCTACAAACCTCCACATGTATTTAAGTCTGTTTGACGTCCTCTTGAACTGACTCCTCTCCTCTTAACTCTTTGCAGCTTGCTACCACTCGTGTAAGAAATGCGCGGGGCCGCAGGACTACAAATGCCTCGACTGCAAACCCGGCTGGATCCTTCATGACAACAAGTGCGTGGGTGAGTTTGGCTTCAGAGGTCATGTGGAGACATTTCGTCGACTCTTTTGTGCCAGTTTTCTGGATGTGTGTTGTTTGACTGCTCTTGTGTGTCTCCTTAGATATTGACGAGTGCGGTACAGAGCTGGCTCGTTGTCCTTCGAACACCTTCTGTCACAACACAGAAGGATCGTATGAATGCAGAGGTACGTTGTCTTGTGTAGTAGCTGTGGTCAGCGTTCATTACCAAATGAAATCATGCAAGTGCGCCTCCATAAATGTTCTGCAGCTGTCGTGTTTGTCGAAGCTATAATAAAAAAACTAGGTTTTCTGTGCAACTAAGACATTTTTTTTTTAAATGATTGATTAATCTTTTTTTAATTTGTATTCATTATTTTATCTATAAAATGCCAGAAAGTAGAGAGAAATGCCTGTTCTATGTTATTTCCTGTTATTTACCACAGCATGAGCTTCATTTGTATTGTTTTATTTTATCAACAGTCCAAAACACAAAGACATATATTAGCTGTGAATGTTTGGCATTTTTGCTTGAAAAATTAAAATGAGTCATCGACTATCACAGTACTTGCCATTACATTTTTTTTTTTTTTGTTGACTAATCATTTCAGATCTAGTTGTGTTGTTGTAAACTTCATTACATGCAGGTTTTGTGGGAATGGAAACATTTTCCACTGCGTGACAAATTCAGTTATTCCTACAATATCGCGCTTATTGCCCAGTTTAGCGCGTAACGTTGACCTCGGTGCTTTTGTGTCCAGGCTGTGACCAGGCGTGTGTGGGCTGCATGGGTAGTGGTCCTGCCCGCTGTAAGAAATGTGCACGTGGCTACAAACTGAGAGGAGCGAAGTGTCTGGGTAAGGACATACTGTACCGCTTATTTACTCTATTTCTGCACCTTTTATTTGTTTATTTTTGATTTCCTGAAACTGAAGATTTTTTATTATTTTGCCTCCTCGCACAGATGTCAATGAATGTAGTGATCGTGCGATAGCGTGCCCAGGACTCAATGAGGCCTGTATCAATGAGGAGGGCTCCTTCCACTGTGACTGTGCTGACGGGTTCATCAGAAGAGATAGCATTTGTGTTGAGAATAAGCCTCCTGGTAAGCAGCCGTAGCAGTAAACACACAGAGCATAGAAAGACAATTATAACGCAGATATTGTTGCGCGTCAGATCGGTCGGCTCACTTTCTTTCCCTCTTCCTCCTCAGCCGGCCCAGAGAAGGGTCTGTTTGACGACATGACGGACGACGAGGTCCTCGTACTGCAGCAGATGTTCTTTGGCGTTGTAATCTGCGCCATAGCTACGCTCGCCGCGAAGGGCGACATGGTTTTCACGGCCATTTTCATCGGAGGTGTTGCTGCTATGGCCGGATACTGGCTGACGGAAAAGGGAGACTACATGCTGGACGGATTTCTGAAGGGACGCTAGACTGTCTGGGGCCTCGGTTTGAGAAAGGAACACCAGCCACTTAAGGTGAATGAGACTCAACTAGGGGTGGGGTGGGGTGGGGTGGGGGGGGCAGGAAATCATCCCTGCAATGCTAGCCATTCAGGGAGTTACTTGAAAGGGCTCGGGGTTAATTTATGTTCATGAGTAGGAGAACACAGGAAAAGAGTCAGAACTTGAAGGCTATGAAGCCGTGAATCCTGAAGAGGAAGAAGGAAGCAAAACTGCACTGACGTAAAGGAACTGAACTTAATCCTCTACCTCCACTTTGTTGGGAGCGAGGGGTGAACATGAAGACCACTACTGATTGTTAAACTCTATTATACATTTGGATGTCTCATCTTGGCCTCGATGTTGAAATGATGTCGTTTTCTTCCACACAATCAAAACCTCCTGTCATCCCGTCCATCGTGTTTCTCATTATCTCGACGCTGTGAAGCAGAAGGTTTCCCACAGACTGAAGGCGATACACCGGTTTGGGTTGCGAGTCTCACGATTCCCCCCGAAAAGAACGCTCATTGAAACTCTGGGATATTTCCATAACGAGCCACTGGTTATTTATGTTCACAGAATGACTTTTTACCTCCTTACGTACTGAATGATTATTTTTAGTAATAATGCATGAAAATAGAATTTTAAATAATCGGTACAACGACACCTTATGTATTTATTTATTGACTTACTTTGGCATGGGAGACTCCAACAGCTGTGTTGGATCACCAACACTACTGCTGTGAGGGGATTTGCTTATTGTGCTTAAATACCAGCTGTGATCTGGATGATTAAAGCCGCTTTCTGTTGCCTTTTAATTTATTTTGAAAGCAATATTTATTGGGGGAGATATTTATCATATTTTGCTCTTGACATTTCCCTTTGTGTGTATTTTCAATGTATTTTTTTTTTTTTGTCAATTCAACCGTTATTCTAGCAGATAAAGCCACCGAAGCATCACTTCGTACTCCCAACCATCTACTTTTTAGTTTTTTCCTCGTGTGGAAAGTTCTCCATAGTCGTCGTTCGTTATATACGTTTGCTTTACAATAAAACGTCCGTCACTCCTCATGTTTTATATTTGAATTTTGTATTGATTTTTGTCCAATTTCCTTTGTTCTTCGCATAAAGAGAAAGCAAAATCATTTCAGCTTGTTGAAAATGATTTTCTACAGTTTAATGTTGCATCATGAATCATAGGACAAGAAGGAAATCAGTGACCGGGAGAAACACTGAAAGGATTTCACAGATCAGTCTGTTTGCAGGTCTTTTGGAGCACTACTCCACACATGGAAATAGTTGTATGAAGTCTTTTATGGCTACAGAAAAAGAGTTGTTTGAGACTGAAGACTACAAGTTTGAAAATTAACAAATATCTGAGGATGTGGAGTTAGAAGGAAGTGAGTTCACTAGACTGTAACCCGCTCCTCATCTCTGCTTGAGGCTAGCAGCTCAAGGCTACACTCTTAATCTCAAACAGAACTGTTGATGGTCAGGTTGCATTGTGGGTAATGTAGGCACCAGGTTTTGACAAGGAAGAAAAAAGGCACAAGATAAAAATGACTATCTCTGGTTCTGCTGCATCGATTGTGATACTTAACACACAAAAAAGATCAGTCCATTGTCTGACACTATTTTAGCTAATTGATGGAGTACTAATTCAAGTCATGGATTCACTGTTTTGAAACCCACAGCAGTGATTGAAACAACCCTTATAATGTAAGATAGGGGATAAATCCACATTCTTGTATATTCAGAGGGATGCTGGACGGTTTCATCTGGTTCCTCCCAGTTTACAATAAAATCCTACAAACATCTCAAGTTCCCTCCGTAGCACTAATCACATGTGCTGCATCCCAGTTTCATGTTGACAACTCGTGCACGCTCGAGTGCTCCAGCGAGGCGTGAAGCCGAGCTTTTGACTGTGGATGTTTGAGGTTCATCCTATTTCAGTGTTCCACTCCAGTTAATGGGGTTGAGGCCCAGCAGCTCTCTCTCCTTCAGGGTCTCCTGGGAGCGCGTTAGTGCTCTGTCCCTCCAGCTCTGCTCCATTAGCTGCAAAACACACAGGAGGAAAACCTCAACCACTCCTGACTGTAACCCGAGAGCATCCGGTTCAACAGCATTACACGGACACACCATTGTGAGGGAGATGAAACACAAAAGCGGTTCATAATGTGGGACTTCACCCTCTTGTTCTCGTCTCTGTAAGCCGTCATTGCTTTGCTGTGCTGGATCCTCAGCTCCCTCTCACCGGACAGGGCGAGGCGGTCCACTTCTCGTAGATGCTCCGCTTCCTTCACGTTGCCGGCCAGCTGCAGCTTCAGTGCTACATGTTTCTCCTCCATCTGCCTCTTTAACTGCTCACGCGTCTCCTTCCTTGCAGGAAAGAGTTTCCTTTGTCACCAATGAACGTTAAGTTATGCAGTATGTAATGCAAGTGCTTATTGCTTTACCTGTACTCTTCTCTCTCACTGCTGGTTCCATAAAAAGGTTTTCTCCACACTTGATGATACCTGACACAGAAGTTAGGGACTTTCAACACAGCTCACCAAAGCAAAGCTGGCATCAGTGAAATCTATGTTAGTGAAATATCCGCACCTGTGGTACTCTCTCCTCTGCATGAGTATTGACCTCTGGTGGTTGTGGTGGTGAACAGCTGGCGTCTCCAGACTAACGGTGCGTTTATGGACCAACGGTGGATGCAAAGGGTTCAGTCTTGGAATACTCTAGAGAGCAGATTTATGGGAGTATTTTTGTTGTTTTTACCTCAAATAAACACAATCTTCCTCATTACACAATAGGACAGTCAGGCCGTGGATGAAGTGTCAATGACTCTGCCTACCTGACAGCTCGTCCACAGCCGGGCAGAGTCCGAGATGCTGGGAAATGTCACGGGGGTGACCACCAGGCTGCGACTCTGCCGGACAGGAAGTGTGTTGTGAGGAATCCACACTGGTGTGGAAGCTATGGAGATGGCCGCTGTGAGATGAATCACAGCGCATGTTTAAGATACTAGTCACTCTAAAAAAAGACCCAAAAATGGGGGAAAAAAAGGTGTTTTCTTACGTAGTCTCATTTTGAAGTTCCAAGCCGTGTCTTCCGTTCGTCTTGGTGGAATGAAACTTTCCAAAGTGTCAAATCCTGCACTATTTAATTATCTCTTTGAAGTTGCAATTAAGATTTCTAGTCAATCATCACACAGCTCCTAAAATGTAAATATAGCAAATTACTGTGCCGGCACTAGTTAGACATTAAACCGTGACATGCCTGTGCATTCACCGAGTGTTTTGCGGTGGCAACAGTTGCCTTGGGAATCAGGTTACCCCCCCCCCCCCCCCCCCCCCCCACACCTCGTCAAAAAGAAAGCTGCTGCTTGAAGTTTAAGGTCATGCGTCAGTGCGTTTCAAAAGAAAGATCACCGGCCTGTGACAATGGACGAACCAGACACTGTCACAAGATGTCTCCGGGTCTTATATAAAGACACGAGACGAGACGAATCATCCACTCATGAATCATTTCAACCTTTTAAACCACTTAAAACATTTTTATTACACATAAAACAGTTTAAAAGGAAGAATATTACTGCATAATTTGAAAGGTTTCAGGTTTGACGTATCAAGTTCATCATAATACTAAAGTAACGTGTATTTATGTGATGATGTGCAAATGTTGCTTGCAGTTCCTCATGCTTTGTGTTTCAGATTCCAAGTGTTTCGTGGTTCTCCCACAGCCAGGCGTGGTATTTGTTCAACATGTGGTCTTCGGGTTTCACCTTTTGACGTAAAAGAAAAGCGTTAAAAAAATTACTGTGACGTGGCATTCATGGACATTACAAAACGAATCCAATCCAAAACAGACTCGCCTCTCTCCACTCTCCCACGCAGAAGATCCGATAGGAGTCGTTGCCGTACTTCCCGATACCGTACAGCTCGATGGGGTAACGCCACTGTTTACTTAGATACTCATCTACACAGGAGAAAAAAGGGGGTTTGTGAGGTTTTGTGGCGGATCATATCGCTTCATACACTGCTATTAAAACCATACAAATCTGCACTGGCGACATATTAACACACATTCACCTGAGAAGCGTATGAGTGTTTTGGCTCTCAGCTCGTACAGGCCGAGTGGCTTCATGAGGTCAGAGAGGGGCTTCCAGTCGGCCTCGCGGGTCACCTCTGCAGACGGGTAACGCTCAAAGAACTGCCACAGCACTGGTATGGCCATCTTGCCTGCATTGTTGAAAATGCCAGACTTGAGTGCCGTTTGGTAAAACACTGTTGCAACGCAAAGTGTGTATGTGTGGTTCTTACTAACCGCTGGTCTTGTTCAGAAAGATGGTGGCCACCAGGAGCCTCCAGGGGTCGTGGAAAAGGGTTTCCTGTACGAGGTTGTAGGGCGAGCGAGGCGGCGTCCACTTCCTGAAGGCCTTCCTCCTGGGTGGACTCAGGCCTGTGTACAGACGGTATACGTGTCTCCTTAATGTTTTAAGGTATGTTTTATGTCTCACATACACACAAGCTTTCTCTTTGCGTCTTGTTTTAAAAAAGAGACATTTTAAACGTTACCGTCTCTGCAGGGTTTCCTGCTGAAATAAGGGCTTGTTTTCCGTTTGTCTTCCACGCTCTTGGATTCTAGGCAGATAAGAAACAGTATATTTTAAAAACACGCATATCGCCATCAAGGAGATCACATGATCACACCAGAGGCAGGTAGAGACAGCACCCCTGCCTGGAAAGGACCCGCCCCTCTCCCCTCAGGTGCAATCACTTCACCTTAATGAGAGGCTATAGATGCTGCTTTGCTTTTGACTGCAGACATGTTGTGTGTGTCCTGTAAGTGAATTTTCTTATGTAATATTTGATTAACTTTTTTTTTTTTTTTTTGCATATCATTTCTGCTGAGATGTTTGATTTAATGTTTTTAATATTACCGTCTCTTTCCATGCAGATTTAGACCGAAATCTACAAATGAATGAGAATAAAATAAAACTGCTCCGCGCGTCTCTCACACACACTGAGCCTAGATTTAGAATCTAATTTTAAAAATGTATTATTTAAAAAGAAACACCGCCACAGAGCAGAATTATAAATGAGGAAATTAAAATATGTATGTGCATGAACCCAAACACCTTACAGATAAAGTAGAGATGAATGTTAAGTGGCTCAGTTGGTGAATATTTAGGATACTTGGTGGTAATTCAACTGTAAAGTAATGAGATCAAGGCAATATTTTTTTGGTCACATCTGAAGTTAAGCAACTATTGGAACATGGGAACTAAAATGGAGAAATTAAGATATATCCAGTAATTTACATTTCTTCTTGCCTTCCTCTATCGAACATATCTCCGTCCATCTTTTCTTTAATTAGGTTCTTTGTGTGACTTTGGTTCCTTTTTGACTTTTCATTTATTCATGACTGGAAGTGACAAAGAAATCTGAAGGCAGCTGGGTAGAGAAAAAATGACATGTTAAAATGTGAAATTGTAGTGATTGTGCTGCACTGTATCCTTAAATTAAAGTAAGTTTTAAGAAAATAGAGTAGATCCAGAGAAAAGTGAAGACCATGCTTACTATTCTGGGAATTCCTCACTGGCGTGCAGCTCCCACCAGCTCCCACCTCCTCTTCCTCATCCCGATGACTGTTGGTGTCGGCCTCCGGCTCAGAATTAGTCTCGTTGTCGCCTTTGCTGTAAACCTGCGTCTCCTCTCCGCCTCGCTCATCCTCGCCCTCGTTCTCGCTCTCAGTGGCAGGTTCAACGTTCAGCGTCGGGACAGAAGGCCTCGAGTCGGCCTCCTCGTTTTGTTGTTCACTGGAAGGAGCCAGTCTGAGCAGCTTCTCCCTCAGCTGACCCGCCCTCTGAGGAGTCTCCCGCAGTCTGACATCATCCTCTGTAGCTGAAGGTGCAGCTTGTGTGCAACTCTTCGCTTCTCCGTCTTCAGCATCACCTCCGAGGCAGGAAGAGGCTCTCTTAGATTTATTTGGAGGTGAATCCTCTGTTGTCTCCTGCTGTCCATCTGGGCGTCTTTTCTTTCTCCTCCCGCGCTTCCCTTTGGAGGAGAGTACCTGCGAAGGGCTGACGACGTCGTCCTTGGATGCTGTGAAGTCAAAGAGCTTTATGTCTAAGCTGCCTTCTCCATCTTTCAGGAGGAAGGCATGCAGGGATGCTCTGGAGCGGAACCTCTGTCCTCGGGGACTTTGCACAACCGAGAGAGAAAAGAAAATCAATTAGACACTGAATCTGCAAAAGCACTTAGTCATGATGGAAGGTACGATTACAAGAAAACAACGAGTCACCTTGTAATGTAGATGTCCATTTTGCCCGCTGTCTTGCCTGCTTTCCGCTGCCTCACCTCTCTGATCCAGCCGGGGGGCAATGTGGAAGCACGGCACGAGTCGCCATCCTCACATTTGTGACTTTGGCTGTTTGTGCCGCTGGTTTCCAGCCTGACATCACAGCTAGTGTGCATTTTGAGAAGTGTGCTGTTGAAGCTCACTGCCTTCAAATCATTATCCAGATCCTCCCACATCAGCAGCCATTCCTGGTTCTTTACCTAAAACTGTATATCATTACATTGTTGTTGTTATGGACAAAGTGATGACATCCATTCGTAATGCAGTGCAACAACAAGTAGGCAAGTGAACATATCATGGATCTAACTTTACAGCAGATGTTGACATAAGCAGCAATAATATCCCAAATCCATTGTTGTTGTTTATGTTCATATATATTCTTCGATATATATTGATATTGTACATAGTAGTTACATGTTAATGCTCAGTTTCTCTGTTCTACGTTGTCTTTAATGTCCTTGTTTTTATATTTTTCTTGTTTATTTGTATATTCTATGTAGGCTATGTACGTTGAGAGCAACGTGTAAACCGAAGTCAAATTCCATGTATACATTGCCAATAAAGCTGATTCTGATTGTGGTCTAACTTTACAGCAGATGTTGACATGATAAGCGGCAATTAAAATAAAGAGTGGACTCACCTCGTACTCCTTCGTTTCTCACAGGAGTGCAGACCCGTGTGTCTGCCCCATCGACGTGTTGTTTGTTGTCTTCCCGGATATGTTCTGATGTCAACACTGGAGCCAGCGAGCCTGCAGCCCCGTCTCTGCTGCAGGAAGTAGCGAGCAGATCCGAGTCTGCGCAGTGAGAACGAATCATGAAAACGGAGCTTAGTACGAAAACCCGAGTAACAACCACAACCTGTTGATACAAACCCCACCGGTACCGTGTTGTTGTTTAAAATACCGGTGGAGATGAGAGCCGTTCTAGCGTGGAAAGAAACGATTCGTGAACAATGGTGAGAGTCTGTCCAACCCGGGGCCCGATGCTGGGACGTAACGCTAGGTGGTTAGCAACGGCGGTTGCTATGTAAACTAGTGATAGCAGGCTAACGTTAGCTAGCATTAGCTAATGTTCACAAATGACAGATACTAAAGCTGTTTTATGATTATTCTGCCGTATTTGTCACGCAGGATATTTGCTCTACCAATGGTGTAGCATGTCACATTTGTTAGGATACAACGTGAAGTTGAAGCTAACAGCTAGCTCAGTTAGTTGGTTGTTGCAGAAGCTAACATTACATCTTTGATGCTGTTATTGACGTAACGTTACATTTACATGTAAACAATCCTCAGCTTGGATTAAAGATCAACTATCTGACAACAATATATGTAATTTATTTGGGCATACTGCTATCTTCAAGGTAAACAAGAAGCATCACACTAATTCTTTTAATTATTGATTAATTTGTCATTTTTTGCTTCTGAAAAAAACCTCATAGCTTTTAAACTGATGGATACAAAAATGAAGAAAGTAATAACTTTATTTATATAGCACCTTTAAAAACGGTTTACAAAGTGCTTTGACAGACAAAGCAGCAAAAGCAAGACAATAAAATAACAAAGCTCAGTGAGACAGTTGATACGATAAAAATAAATAAATAAAATAGTGTGTGTGTGTGTGTGTGGGTGTGTGTGTGTGTGTGTGTGTGTATAGTAAAATAATTTTGTAAAATCAACAAATAAAAATACAAATTAAACAGAAAAGCTCAACTTCTTCAAATTTCTAGTTTTGTCTGATCAACAGTCCAAAATCCAGAGATGCATCCAAAGATATTCAGTTTACAATTATTCAAGAAACTGAGTCATTTGAGAAGCTGGAACCCATGAATATTGATCATGTTTCCTTAATATATGACATCATCGTTGAGTGAGAATCCATTATTTCTTTTTGCAGTGTTTATGACCTTGCCTTCAAGCCAGATGGCAGCCAGCTCATCATCGCTGCAGGGCTCCGTGTCCTCGTAAGGCTTTCCTGATTTCTAAACATATATCTAAAGAATACATTTGTTAATATTACATCTAATGTATTGAACTTCTGTTGCAGGTTTATGACGTAGCCGATGGAGCTATTATCCAGCCTTTAAAAGGACACAAAGACATCGTGTACTGCGTGGCCTATGCTAAAGATGGTACTCAAGTGGCTTTCCATTCGTACACTACACTTTCCTTTATCAGTCGTCATTGTTATCATACTAACTTTGTTCTTCTGCAGGTAAAAGGTTTGCCTCGGGGTCAGCTGACAAAAGCATCATCATCTGGACTTCTAAACTGGAGGGTATTTTGAGATACACGTAAGTGTCGCTTATATTCATCCCTCTACATGTATTTAATGTATTACTTCATCTTTTCTTCTGTGTTCTCTGTAGTCACAATGACTCTATCCAGTGCATTGCCTACAACCCTGTCACTCACCAACTTGCCTCCTGTTCTTCTGGTGACTTTGGTAAGTGCACCATGAGTTTTGAGTCCATACTGCAGTTTAAGATCTTGTGCATAATAAACTATGAACCTATGAATATTTTCCAAAGGAGAAATTGTCCCCATGGACATCTGAGTACATCTTTTCTTTACATTCTCAGGTCTCTGGTCCCCGGAGCAAAAATCCGTGAACAAACATAAAGTGAGCAGCAAAATAACATGTTGTGGGTAAGTGAGGTTTGTAGTTCTAACTGCACATTGGTGCGCTTTAAATGTGACACGTTTCATGTTGACGGTTTGCACTTGGTTGAAGGTGGACAAACGACGGGCAGTACCTCGCCCTCGGCATGATGAACGGAGTGGTGAGCATCCGGAACAAGAACGGAGAGGAGAAGGTGAAGATCGAGCGTCCAGGAGGCTCCTCTTCTCCTATCTGGTCCATAGCCTGGAACCCCTCCAAGTTAGTCTTCATTCATTATTGCAGCATACTTTAAATAAAGAAAATAACATCTTTATCTTCACCACTTTACTTGATTTAATGCCCCACACACACTCTCTTAGAGCTGATGTGCTATTGAGAGTACTTTGCATTTTAAGTGAACAGCTTGTGTGGGGCCAGCAGGTGGCAGCGGTCAACCAGCGAGTATTGGAAGTTTGACGCTTCGGATCCGCTGTCCATGTCCTTTGATGCCCCCTACAGTCTAAGCCAGGAGTACAGCTGTAGCCATAACAGAGGACTGCTGAACAGGTTAATTGAGAGAGAAGGGCACACAGGAAGATGGAGATTAGCAGGAGGGAGGTTAAACAGATATATTTATTTAACAATTTTATCTAACAAGGATAGTCCCATTGAGATTTGAAAAATCTCTCTTCCAAGGGAGTTATGAAATATAACGGGGAGGTCTGAGCTTGAGGTCAGCCAGTGAATAGTGTCTCTTCTGCTGCTAGGGATTCGGTGCCTTGCTCATTAACACAGGGTGCATTCTGCTCAGCACGCAGGCTTGCGTGGATAGATACCGAGGCAACGATAAAGACAAATGCAAAGTCACGATAAGCAAATTAAACATCAGGATGCAAACATGGTGAAGCTAAACATCTGTCAGTTGTCAGGGGAAAGGGCTGGACCATTCGTCCCCTAGTTGAAGGGAGCTTTTATTAACACCGTCATCATTACCTAAACAACCAAAGCGCCACTCGTACAGTATGTTGACAGGACGGCTTATGGCTAAAGTCATTTCTGTTGTATTTTCACAGGGATGAGCACAATGACATTCTGGCTGTGGCAGACTGGGGTCAGAAGCTGTCCTTCTATCAGCTCAGTGGAAAGCAGGTGAGCACCACAGGTCTATGTACATCATATGCCTAACACGGTGACTTGGAAAGTATACATAAGCATACGCACTCTTGCTTGTGCGACATGTTCTAATAAAGCACATTTGCCACTTCGAACTGTTCAAAAGTACATTTAGATGACCAAATATAGGCGGCCTCATTACCTGGCATGGAAAATACCAGAAGACTAACGCTATCAGCTCACTAAGAAGTCTCTTTATCTGCCCAAAATACATGGTATTGGGAACACTTAACTGAGTTTAAGAGCCGCATTTCCTGTTGTAATAAGACTGTCAGGCTCTATTGGAACCATAACAGTACATTGGAAGTGATCCTGCTATGCTATAATTGCCCCCTCACTGTCCCTCTTTCCTCCTGAATTCCCTGTGGGCATTACCGTAATTATAGACAAATATGCACAGTTCATTACTCTGCCTGTTGGCTCATATATTGTCATTGGCCTATTTATTTAAGTGAACATTCTGTTTTGATTACAACACCAGGAATTGTTTGCAATGAAAGAAAAGAACTGCGTGTCCGACAGTGAGGAGTAACAGATGCACAGAGTTGAGAGGGTCTGATACGTTGCACATATTGTCTTTGAACATTAATACAATAGAGGTTGTTAAAACCGGAGGAAAAAAAAAAAAACTTTTATGTCTATCGTTTCATCAAACACACAAAGGGATGGTTGAATGTACTCTTTGATGTGTGTCGGGCCCAGACAGTGGGAGGTGTTGGCCCAGGCCCCCGGGCAATAAATACCAGGAATGATACTTTTATTCTTCGGTTAATGTCCCTCTTCTTTCTTTGTCTCTCTCTCAGATTGGAAAAGACAGGGCTCTCACCTATGACCCTTGTTGCGTCAGCTACTTCTCCAAGGGCGAGTATATAGTCATGGGGGGCTCCGATAAACAGGCGTCCCTCTACACTAAAGACGGTGTGCGGCTCGGCACCATTGGAGAGCAGACCGCCTGGGTGTGGACGTGCCGGGTTAAGCCCGACTCCAACTTTGTGGTGGGTCCACAGCTTGTTACAGCTACACGTCTGGAGAAATGATCATTACCCCTTAAATAATAGTGCATGTCAGAGTGAGAAAGGAGGTGAGCAAATGTAATGCAAAACAGTGATAAAGCTCAGACCGTCTATTCAGAGTGTCAGTCTGCGTTTGATACGCAAGTCATTTCATTTAACTGTAACACCTTAGCAACTTTTTTTTTCCTCCCTTTCACTATATTTAGCTGAAAGTGATGGGTTATACAGGAGAGAAATGGCTGCTGGCAGATTCTCTCGGTTCCACTGTGTAGATGCTTTAGCAACAGGAACATTTTCCCACTCTTTCAGTCTTTTCTTAGAGGTGTTAATAGGATGTACTGCTACATTGTTATCTCTTCTCTTTAGGTGTTGGCCTGCCAGGATGGGACCATCGCCTGCTACCAACTTATCTTCAGTACAGTTCACGGCCTCTACAAGGATCGCTATGCTTATAGGGACAGCATGACTGATGTCATTGTCCAGCACCTCATCACTGAACAAAAAGGTGCACTTTTGCTTGAGCTCCAGGATATTGAGTTCATCATAGAGGACCTGTTGAGATTCAACAGGACGCATCGGCTAAGATAAATAACACTTAAAATGTCCACTCTCTCCTTTCATTTCCGTCTTTCCCTAGTACGGATAAAGTGCCGTGAGCTGGTGAAGAAGATCGCCATCTACAGAAACCGCCTCGCGATCCAGCTGCCCGAGAAGATCCTCATCTATGAGCTCTACTCGGACGACTCCTCAGACATGCACTACCGGATCAAGGAGAAGATTTGCAGGAAGTTTGAATGCAACCTGCTGGTGGTCTGTTCCCAGCACATCATCCTGTGTCAGGTCAGAGGAGACATGCTTGCGCAGTGGTTGTGCGGTGGAATGCTCATAAAAACAAACCATTCAAAACACTCGTTTAAATTTGATTACTTAAAATGTCTCGCTCGCTTCTCCTGGAGCCTGTTTGTGTTTTTGGGTCTTTCCTCACGTAATGAGACAGTTTTTCTTATTATGCTTCTCAGACCTGGAGTGTCACTCCGGTTCTTTGTCTGACACTAATGCACACTTGACAGATTGCGCAAGAGGCCGTAGAGACATTTGAGAACTATTAGCGTGATGGAAGCGGAGTGAGTCAGTGTTCAGCCATTCGATACCAGCCCAAACAGCCCTGTGAAGAATGATAATATCACGCAAGTGCTGGTTTCCCAGATGTTTCTGCCTAGTTTGCAGAATGCTCCAGCTGTGCATGTGCTCTTCAGCCTCCGTCTCGCTCTCTCCCCTTCTCAACCGTCTTCAAACTGGATAGAGCGAGACAGCTGAACGGAGGGGAAGGACCACAGTCTGTTGAACCAGTGGGTGTCTCTTGGGCTTCCTCTCTGCTTCTTGTCTCTTATGTGTTTGACAGAGGCTGGTAGGGAGGAGGAGCAGCCATAACACTCAGGTTATTTCCTTTTAAATCTGCCTGTGTGAGACAGAGGTGCTTCAGATGTCTCTCGCGGGCCTGTGTTTCATGCCTCAGACAGCTTTTAGAGCATATATATGGGCCGTGCTTGTGCACGGCTGTGTCAAATCAAATCATTGTTTATCTTCATTGCATTTCTTTCTGCCGCTGAGCCGCACTTTGCAATGTTTAAATGAACAACGTGCTCAGAATTGTTCGGCATTGCTGAGTATGTTTAAATAAGGTACAGGACGTGATGAACAGACTGTGAAGTAATACAAATAAACTGAATAATTTGCTCAGTGTTCCGTGTGTTAAATGTAATTGTGGTCTCACCTTTCCCCGCTCTGCTCTCGCAGGAGAAGAGGCTCCAGTGTCTGTCCTTCACCAGCATCAAGGAAAAAGAATGGGTGATGGAGTCTCTAATTCGCTACATCAAAGTGATTGGTGGTTCGCCGGGCAGAGAGGGCCTATTAGTCGGCCTAAAGAATGGTGCTGTGAGTATCTTGGGAAAATACAGCCCCACATTAAGTAACCTGACAAAATGACTCCCGTGCTCACAAGCCAGTGCTCCGGGAATTCAAACATAAAAGTGAGGTCTTTTCTTCTCGGAGGAAGGTTTTCCATTTCTGCTCTGCTTGTCGTCGTTTTATTTTGTGACGTAGATCCTGAAGATATTCGTCGACAACCTGTTTCCCATCACGCTGCTGAAGCTGTCGACCTCGGTGCGCTGCCTGGACATGAGCTCCTCCCGCAATAAGCTGGCTGTGGTGGACGAGCACAACACTTTGCTGGTCTATGACATCAACAGCAAAGAGCTGCTTTTTCAGGTCAGCGGGGCCGGTGGAGAGGGTTAAGGGGACGGGATAAAATAGAAACATGTATGTGTTATTGTTGCATTAGGCACATATACTCATGTACCCCCTGTCTGGTCCGTGTCCCACGGTCACCTCTAGACCTCGTGTCCCCCGCTACCCTCCCTCACCTGCCTCCTCTCTCTTTGCTCTCCCTGTAGGAGCCAAATGCTAACAGCGTGGCCTGGAACACCCAGTGTGAGGACATGCTGTGCTTCTCTGGCAACGGCTACCTCAACATCAAGGCCAGCAACTTTCCCGTTCACCAGCAGAAGATGCAGGGCTTCATGGTCGGCTACAACGGCTCCAAGATCTTCTGTCTCCACGTCTACTCCATGTCGGCTGTGGAGGTGCCTCAGGTGTGTGGCGTGTTGTCAGCCCGTCCTGAATGAATCTTTAATATCATGGTATTTGTTTGTACTACAAAGACAAATATGACTGTCATGGATTGCTACAGTTATTGACCTAAGTGTGTGGTGAATATGTGTTGTCTTCCTATTTATTGATTAGTTTGCTGCTGCTTGTCATGCTTTTTGACGGCGTTGTTGCTCTGCTCAGTCGGCGCCGATGTACCAGTACCTGGAGAGGAAGATGTATAAGGAGGCCTACCAGATCGCCTGTCTGGGCGTGACCGACAGTGACTGGAGGGATTTAGCCACAGATGCCCTGGAGGGACTCGACTTTGACACCGCCAAGAAGGCCAGTCTCACACACACTCTCACACACACACAGACACACACACACACACATCATTCAGTGTCATCGACCTGCTCATTCTACTGCTTTTATCTTCGCAGAATCATAAAAGCGTACAAATAGCAGCAACTACCTCCAAATGTGGTGGCAGTACCTTGCTTTTACTTTTGCTTTTGGCCTTACTCTTAAGACTTCATGTCCTCTGCAGACTCTTCGGTAGATGTTCACATATATAAGGCAGGATTTTAATGAAGCTGGTACTGCAAAAAGAAAACACATAACATCGTCTAAATAATCTCTTGTCTTCCCAATTTTCAGGCCTTCATTAGAATCAGAGACCTGCGCTACCTGGAGCTCATCAATAGCATCGAGGTAATACTTACTCTTAAGAAAACTTAAATATTGTGTTGTTGTTTTTTGTCGATTTCTGCTCCAACCAGAGGTGACGTCATTATGTTTAGAGCAGGCGGAGGGGATGCTGGGTCAATCACAATTATGAATGGTCGTCACACCTTTAATTGCAAGGCCTTTGCCCTGAGCTACACTTAAAAACCTCTTGAGCAAGGGAGGAACCTGTATCCTGAATAACCTCCTCAGGCCCAGTATACACACACATGCAGAGCAAATAATGAAATAATGTACACACACACAGACACACACATACACACACACATTCCTCGACAATATGCATGCAGAGCAAAGAAGTCTTTTTTCAACTTTGTGTCTGGAGAAAGTTTCTGCTGCTCTCTCTTTTGAAAAGGGGAAAATATTCTCCTGTAAAAGCATCTTTGTTCAGTCATATGAAATAAATGTTTATTGTATGATATAAACATTTTATTTGTTCTGTTTTTTTCGCTGAGACTGATGGGGTAAGAGTTTAGTGTTCGCTCAGAGGCGATGCTGATTGCATCCTGCAAGCCAAAAGTTTTTAGTGCCTTCTCTGTTTTTTTTTTGACTCATTGTGTGTGTGTGTGTGTGTGTGTGAGAGCGTGTGTACATGCATGTGGGTGTTTATCTCTGCACACATGCCAGTGTTTGTGTTGACTGATTTGCAGGAGAGGAAGAAGCGGGGCGAGAACGACAATGAGCTGTTCCTGGCAGACGTCTATGCCTACCAGGGGAAATTCCACGAGGCAGCCAAGCTCTACAAACGCACCGGCCACGAATCCAGAGCCCTGAGCATGTACACTGACCTGCGCATGTTCGAGTACGCCAAGGTGATTGAATCATCGATTGACAAAAACACACACGCGCGCGCGCCTGTGAAACATACTTTTGTATCGGTATGGGACAGAGCGACCTGGAAAGCGCTGCATGTTTTAGGGGTTGTAGAACATATGTTTTTCCTCATTATGCGCAGTTAAGCCAAGTTGGGGCCCTGCACTGTGTTCAAACAAGCCCCCACCCCCTTTACCGTCTGTCTTTCATCTCCTCATATATCACTGGAATCTCCACATATATCATCTGATCAGTGCACACACACACACACACACACCGTGCAGACATATCCGTGTACTCCACATGGGTAACTTACACACATAGTTAGAGTTGGAAATGGAGCACAGAGGGAGAGAAATAAGACGAGCGTCTGCTTTTCACATGACCACTTTGATGAGGAGGTCAGTTGGAGTTGAGGGAAAATAAATTCCTGCTTTATTGCGTTTACATGCGGGGACGGGCACTTTGATCGTCAAGCCTTACATTCACGTTGCTGGAGCGGACGACACCGCCACCGACTCGTTCATGTATATTTGTGTGCGCGCGCGCGCGCGTATCAGATTGTATGTGTGTTTGATGTGGCTGTTGTATATTTATGTGGCTGTGTGGCCATCTGGTCCTACAGGCTGTTTGTTTTAGGTAGGATGGACACCGGAGGGCTAGCCGCCTGCTGTTTGTGTTACTCTCTTCCTCCTGTCTCGGCCTCGACCCACATGGTCTGAACTGGACTCCGCGCGCTGCCTGATATCAGACCGAATGTCAACTTTATTGGCCATGTATAGCTTAAAGAAGATAAAACAGGACTAGCCTACGATGTCAGGGGGCGATATTGAGAAGACATGCCACAAATTGTTATATTACATTGATAATACGACGCCAAATACGACGCCATTAAGTGAACGATTCCGAGATGTCGGGGTAGTTCTCCCGTACAGACCCGGCGTCTGGTCCTCGATATCAGCGTCACTCTCCTTCCACATCACAGTCCTTGCTTATAAACCAGTGTTAATGGGGATTTCCCAGTTATCCATTGGTATGTTAATACATTTGTAACTGCGTGTGTCTTTCTCGCAGGATTTCGTTGGAGCGACAGACCCAAAGAGCTCTCGGATCCTGATGACCAAGCAGGCAGACTGGGCTAAGAGCAGCAAGGAGCCCCGGGCAGCAGCGGAGATGTACCTGTCAGCAGGAGAACATCTCAAAGCCATAGACATCATAGGGGAACACGGCTGGGAAGACATGTAGGTGCCAGTCACTGTGAAACAATCCTTCACACACGAGATACACTGTTATTCCGGTTTAACCTTTTCTAAGCAGTCTTTTTAGATTTGTGTGCATGATTTCCCCAAATCTACAAATGTCAGCTATAATTCTTATTTGAATATTCTGAATGATCACTTTTTTCTAGTTAATAACTGAACAAAAGAAGTTAATGATTAGAAATGTTCACACTTTTCACTCCATCTAAAATGTCATTCTTTCTAGGTATCTACAGTCCAGACTTTAATTGAATACTCTTAACATTAGTGGAATAATAATCAAGTTTTTGTTATTTTGTACCTTTTTTAAACAAATCAAATGCTCAAAGTGCTTTAAAAACGATGGACGAGACGAAAACAATATGAAAATGGAGAGATGAAGAGACTGATGCACACCAAATTAGATTAAGAGAAAAATAGATAAATAAAAAAATACAACACTGAATAAATTGATTATGATGCTATAATAAAATAAGTGTAAATACTATAACCATAGCATAAAAAATACACAAGACACTGTATCAAATCAGACTTAATAATAAGCAATAACAATAAAAAACATAAAATTATAAAATATAAAAAAGCCAGACTGAATAAATTGGTTTTTAGTTTCTGTTTAAAAATAAAATCCATATTCTCAGCTCCTGTCAGAAGGCTGTTCCAGCAGCTTGGAGCATAAAAGCTGCTAAAAGCAGCGTCACCAAATGTTTTGGTTCTGCTTTGTAAGAACCAGAGGATCTGAGGAGCCGTACTGGTTCACAAACTAAAATCACTTCTGAGAGGTAGTCTGATGCAAGGCCGTGTTGAGCCTTATAAACTAATACAGGAACTTGAAAATCAATATGAAAAACTAACAACGATTTTAAGATCTCTGAAAGCTTGGGAAACAAAACAAAGAGCCACATTTGAACCCAGATGTAGATTCAATTCAGATTCCTGATTTGATGTGTTGAAGTTTAAAGTTCCTCCCAACCTCAAAAATATGTGTTGCTTATTGTTACACACGCACACACACACACACACACACTGAGAACAGACTTTTCTGGAGTTTTTCAATGAGGGAGAAATAGTCACTTAACTTTTCTTCTGAAAAGAACCCCGAAAACATATCGGATACTAATTGTCTTGAGATATGTCCAAAGGGGATCAGTAACTTGCAGTCTGTGTTGCATAGCAGCAGCACGAGTAAATATCCAGAACATGCGTCTCTCTGAGGATCAGTAAAATGTATATTTCATGTGCTGAGTGAAAGCTATGATGGATAAGACGGGTGCGTAGGGAATTGTTACATTTCTATTAGCTTTCACTCATACATGCAGAGTGGGAATGTGGGGTGTGAGTGTGTGCTGTTGAAAACCAGACACACTGATAAGCCCCGTGGTCTGGTGGTCATATCAGAACTCCCCTCTGACTCCATCTGACCCATGTGGTGCTACGAGTGGGTCAGCACTACAAACACTGCAGCAGAACAGAGTCGGGGCTCTTTAACCTGACTCTGATTTAGCCAGTGACCGCGACTGGCTTCTATTCTTTTTGGGTTCATCAGAATAATTCACCCCCCCCCCCCCACCACCATGTAGGGGTTTATCTGCACTCTCTGCGTGCGCTCATTCCTCTCCCCTCCTTAATCCAGGCTGATCGACATCGCTCGGAAGTTGGACAAGGCTGAACGCGAACCGCTGGCGAAGTGTGCGCTCCACTTCAAGAGGCTGAAGCACCACGGCTATGCCTCGGAGACTTATTCCAAGATGGGGGACCTGCAGGCCCTCGTGCAGCTGCATGTGGAAACCTGGCACTGGGAAGAGGTCTGACACACTTAATGCACACAGGAGGCACACCTGCTCCGCTCATCATGGCTTATATATAGAATGTACCGAGACGATCGCATAAATATAATGTGAACCACATAGGGCCGCGCTAAATAAACTGCCGTGGCACTCAGAAAACCCATATCATAAACCACTCCATGCTCACGGCCAGAAAAGCATATTGTATTTGTTCAAATAACCACGGCTCAATGAAAACAATAAGAATACATCTGCCTGATATAATGCACTGACAAACCACACACACACACTCGCTAATCATCCAGCTTTTGGATTTCTCTGAATCCATGCCCACATGATGATTACTGAGTGAGAAGCACAAAAGACGCTCTACTGCGCTGAAAGAGCATCAGCTTAAGGCTCCATTCTGCTTCCAATCGAATTCCTCCATCAGGGCGGATCATGCTGCTCAGACAAGAATAAAATATAGCCTTTCTTTAATCCATCTGCCGTCTTAAATTGAGTTAAAGGCGTTACAGAGATGCACATTGGCGATTTGCATGCTGAAACAAGCAGAGCCAAAAACAGAACATCAAATCACGATCACATGCTTCTGCTGTAGTGTGTGAGGAGGGCTTCCCGGATATTTATTTGATCCTCAGAGAGAGAGAAAAAAAAAGAAAAGGCGGAGGGAGGGGAGGGAGGGGAGGGGAGGGAGGCGGAGGTTGAGGGAACTATTGGGCTTTATGTGCCTCACTGGGGGAGGTGGACACCAAGACGGGACGGAGCCCAGACTGACTTACAACATGGGCCATATGGATGCTATTCACTGCTCCCACTCTTCTCTACAACAAAGTAGTTCTTTAAATGGCTTTGGGCTCACAGGCCTTGGAGACACACACACACACTTTCGCTCTTTTACTGTATGTTATGACTGGTGTGTGTTTCTTGGCTCAGGTTTTACCACAGGACATTTAGATTACTCAGTCACTGTGACGGGCAAATGTGTGTCCGGAGCGCACTCCGACAGCTCTTTTATATCCCGTCATTCAAAAAAAAGTGCAAGAGCCGCAGTTGTAGTTCTAATTGAGCGTGAAATCAATTTAGCTCCTCAACTGAACTCGTTAATAATGCCGCGTTGCGATGTTTTGACTGGAAGTAATGTGTGTTTCTTTGAATAATGTGTGTGGCAACAGTAGTTCAGTCGTCTTCTCCTCAGGGCAGTCTGACGCTGTCCGCTTCATATAACAGTCAACGTGTCACTGCATTAAAACTCTCTTCTTTTGCTCTCGCCTGTCCGCTTCGCAGGCCTTCTCGCTAGTGGAGAAGCACCCCCAGTTCAGAAATGACGTCTTCGTGCCTTACGCCCAGTGGTTGGCGGAGAACGACCGCTTTGAGGAGGCGCAAAAAGGTGAGTTTGCGTCGCCTGCGGGGCTCCGCTTTCACCTTTTCAGTCAGCCTATTAGGGACTCTCCAGTGCACACATTGACGTTCCTGTTAAAAATGTATGTTTCATTAAAGTCCACAGCAAATGTTTACACATGGGAGCGATAAAGCCCGGCCAGCTCTGGACGCAGAGACTCTCCGTGTTCACTGTAAAACGTGATCCTCTTTGCTGGAGCCGAGCAGCACAGAGCCCGAGCTGCCTGTTAGCTGAATGACATGCATGCGTGCCTCTAATCACCAGTCCTACAAGCGGCTCTGATGATGATTACCAACTGTAACCATAGTTATAATCAGCTCATAGATTTATAATTATGATCTCAGCAGGCGTATTTCCTCTCGTACATAATCTTCCTCTGCCTGCCTCGACAGTGAACTCATGGCTGAACAGGCCTGATCGCGTTGGACTTTGCTTACGGTCATGGGTTTTGCTGATTGTGTGTATTTTAGTGACGCAGTATTGTGTTACTCGATTAACTGTAATTGAGTCTCAGGATTCCAGTCTGTCTCCCGTCCACTACGCCGGTGCTTCTCAATAACAAATTACAACACTAAAGGCTGAATTGGTCGGGTACATATTTTGGGGGCTTGAAGCTAAAACGTGGTTCCTGACCCTCCGGGGCTCCGTCGAGAGATTTTATTGGCTCTGCTGCATTTTTTTTATCATCACCTTAAAGGCTTACTCACTATTTGCTCATTACAGATGTCTTCAGTTTGAAGATATCTTTTAATAGTCGTCATGTTTCTGTTTCATTCATTCACAGTTTTTGCAAAAACTGCATATTGGATCGAAAAAGTGAATGCACTTTAAATAAAAAGCACAACGTTTAGCAAAGCTCCATCTACATAATATTATGCACATGACCTGCTTCCTGTTATGGGCCTACACATCGACTGTGTGTGTGTGTGTGTGTGTGTGTGTGTGGGGCGGGGGGGGGGGGGCTTCCTCACAATAACCAACAGCAGATGAATGTGGTTTTTATCCAGTTAGGTAGACTGATAAATATTTGCCACTAATATGTCCTGACCCCCACTGTGGTTGCAGGAGCAGGGTCACTGGTGGGGGGGGGTGGTGGTGGTGGTGGGGGGGGAGGGGCTCTAATTACCCTCCGATGGGAACATGACGAATAGTGCTCGTGCTTATTAGGGCTTAACCGTCAAAGTGCTTCGGTGTTTCATATTCAGGAGCAACCTCCCTGTTTGGAAAAGACTTATGTTAGTTATTACATACAGAAAACGTAGTCTTTTATTCATTAAGTGTAAATTGCTCGTTGTTTGTGTGTGTGTGTGTGTGTGTGTGTGTGTGTGTGTGTGTGTGTGTGTGTGTGTGTGTGTGTGTGTGTGTGTGTGTGTGTGTGTGTGTGTGTGTGTGTGTGTGTGTGTGTACACAGTAAAGTTCTGTAGTGAAATAATCCGATTGCATCAAAAATCACAGCTAATCTCGAGTGATTCTTTCCAGATGTGACTGTAGACAGAATATATTAGAAGTGTGCGTCAGACATATTTCTTTCAACTTTTTGTATTGTGCCCTATACTTTCATAAACACACATGATTGTTATTATTCTTTACATTATTAATATGATAGAATAAAGATTCAACAGAAAACCAGTTCATGGAAGCTATGTTTGCCGAAGCCAAACGGGACACGAGAGGCACCGTTGCTGAACAACTTTAAATAGAAAAGAGCACTTCATGCTCAAACTGAAACGTCATTTAAAGAACTAAGCTGTCATAATACTTTCTTAGTGTTTGGTTGTGAAATAACATCTGGGAAGCACAGGGCAAAAACACCACAACAACGACAACTTGGCACCAAAGGCGTCGCCCCAGAAACCCCTCCATGAAGAACGATGGTTTAGATTGGCACCTGAAATATCAGCTGTGCCTCAAGGGGCACATCATAAACAATCCATCAATCACCACTTCTGTCTTTCTGTCTGTCTTTCTGTCACTCCGCAGCATTTCACAAGGCAGGCCGACAGAACGAAGCCGTTAAAGTCCTGGAGCAGCTTACCCACAATGCAGTGGTGGAGAACAGGTTCAACGATGCAGGGTACTATTACTGGATGCTGTCTATGCAGTGTCTGGACATCGCCAGAGGTGAGACCCATCTTCACTGTTATTTTTTTTTACTGTAATGCTTAATGCATTCATTGTTTCCTCCTCATCCTCTTGGTCCGTCTCTGTGTGTGTTTGTCCGGAGCAGAAAGCGAAGACCAGAAGGACGAAATGCTGAAGAAGTTTGAGCGTTTTCAGCGTCTTGCAGAGTTCTACCATGTCTATCGCTCCATTCAGCGCTACACGGTGAGAACGCGATACTTTGTCAGCCCTAATCTTTCAAAGCCAGACCAGACAAAAGTCTGTGGGGGGGGGGGGGGGGGGAATCAGGAGGCAGCCATGTGATTGGCTGTCAGATTGAAAGCTCTGGAAACAGTACCTGCTATGTGGTTCAGGTTTCTGTTTGGGCACAAACACATTCATGTTCCAAAATTAGAATGTTCTTCTTTTTTTTTTTTAACATGGAAGGATACTGACAGCCCACTGCGTTTCTGCCCATTTTCTAATCAACTTTTGTGCTCACATTTCTTGAGACCGCTGTGGCTTTGACAAGGAGGAGGTCTGGCTCTGCAAGATTATGTCAATCCCCCCCCAAAAAAAAGGAAAAAGGGACTTAGGGTAAAGGACAAATAGAAAATGTGCACAGTGGTCGTTGGGTAAGGCGAACAAAAGAGAGTTGAGGATGTTAAGTTCAGGGTGAGACCATTGAAATTCTCAAGAACCTCCATTATTAAACGTTTTTGCAAATGTTTCACATAAAAGTTGAGATGATGAACACGTAGCTGATCATAGATATGCCCTTCATGCAACGGTCAAAGTGGTTCACTTCCTGAAACCTCCCTGATCCCTATCAGCGTGGTAACCAGCTGCTTGATTGATCATGATGACCAGTGGTCTTCTCCAAGCCCCCCCCCCCCCCCCCCCCCCCCCACACACACACACACACACACACACCCCTAACCCACTTACAAACAAGCAATCTCTGCTTATGAGCACTCAATGGGCAACCTGGCCTGTGTCAGCGTCCTCAGTTTGTTGTTTCAGCTCTCTGCTCGGCTTTGGGCACACGCTCAGCAATAGAGAGGCACATCGCTGTGATCCAGACCAGAGCAGGAACCCTCGATATCTCACCTTAACTCTCTCAGGCAGGCACTAATTATTTGACTGATCAACCTTTAGGATAAAGTGCGGTTAACGATTGCTCTCGCAAATTCATCTTTCCCTTTTACACCCGGATGTATAAAGCACGTCAGAGACAAGCACCCGGGTGTCCGTAGCTGACAATGCTGCGTGTATATGTAGCCTGCTAGATGTATATGTTTCCTAAACGCAACCGCACTGTGACTGAAAACTGAAAATAATGATGAAGAAATAGGCTTCTCACAGGACTCAAATACCAATCTCCTGGATTAAAGTCCTAAAGTTGATCCATCCACCAACCACACTCTATTCCCTAGACCTGCTTTGTTGCTCTACATACGAGCAATATTACTGTTTCTGACAGCCAACTATCGCTAAGTTAAGTAGCATATTCATCTTGGCCGGGTGTAAATAGCCGAATAGTTGCTGTGTGACTATTCTCACCCGGGTGCAAATGGACACTCTGAACAAATTAAGCAGGGGAAAAGCAGAGGTGGAGCTTTTCGGAAAAAAAACTGTAAACCACCCAATTTTTTGTCGAGACTAATATTTCAATCCTGTCTTTCGATCTGTTTGTTATCTCCAGGATGAGCCCTTCAGTTCCCACATGCCAGAGACGCTCTTCAACATCTGCAGGTTCCTTCTGAACAACCTCACCAAGGACATACCGCCAGGCATCTCTAAAGTGTATCCTTCCATTTGAGAAAGTAGTCCTTCCGAAAAATATCAAGCAAATATATTTTTAGAAGAAAGTAGTGTGGGGAAGAACAGACATGCCAATCTGAAATCAAGATTGGCAGAGACGGTGATGATAATGTGTCGGGGGGGAGACAGAAAATGAATGAGTTGACGCCACTACGGAAACCATGATGCTGATGAGAGAAAGAAAAGGGGGGATGATGAAGGGGTGGAGGAGGAGGAGGAGGAGGAGATTGCACATTCTCCGTTATCTAAACAAATGCTGTGATTAGTGAACTTTGTGCGTGCGGATACACACACTAAACAATGGGCTTTAATTTGAAATAATACACACACACACAAAGCCACACAGACAAAATCCATGCAGTCTCACACAAACACACACACACACACACACACACAGAGTTGAGGCAGAGTATGAGGAAGGAAAGCCCAGCCTTTGAGGAGGAAATCGGGCTGAGCAGCCTGGATCCCGTGCGGCCGAACTGAGGTGTTCCAAAAAAAACGTTGAACTTAGATTTTATAGACTTCTGCGGGGATGCGTTGGACTCTATTTGAACAATAAAACACAATGTCACAGAAAAGCCGCAACCGAACAAGTTTCCCAATAGGAGGACGTGCATTTATCAACAGATCTGGGTGTGTGGGTGGAGCTGGAGAGTCGCTGAGTGGAGAGGAAAGGAGAGGAGTGGTGTTAAGTTTTAGGTGATGGAGGAGTGCCAGCGTAGAGCGGCTGCAGCTGCAACTCATTGACCTGTCATTGCTGCTCTCAGAGCGCCGCTCTTAGCAATCCGTCTCCATATAAATACAAATAAGCAACGACTCCCTCAACTCGAAACACAAAAACACACACACACACACACACACACACGCGTACACACGCACACAACAAGGTATTACTTCCAAGGCACTCAGCCAATGTTGCTGGCTCAGCATGCCTCTTGTTCTACTCACTAAGTTGTAGAAATGAGGGAATATGCAGCTATTTATAAATGCACAAAAGTGTAAATGTTTCCACATAGAAAATTAACTTGTTTTGAATTAGATATCTAGAAATCGGCATTCCGCTCCAGCTGCTCCTCTTGCGTTAGATATCCTTCACCTTTATTATCAGTAACACCTTGTATGCGTTGGCCAAGCAGAGTCGAAGACTGGGTGCGTATAAACTCGCCAGGTATTCCTACGAGAAACTCCAGGAGCTGCACGTTCCCTCTCGCTTCCAGGAGTCCATAGAGCTGGGCAGCCTCAACATCCGCTCCAAACCGTTTCACGACAGCGAGGTGCGTTTAAAGATGCCGGCTGTATCGACTTCCTCTGAAACATCGCTCATAAATACTCTCCGATCATTAAAGCGGTCACGCTGTTTTAACTTGCCGTGTGTTTACTGCAGGACCTGATTGAGGGCATGATGTGCTACCGCTGCTCCACCAACAACCCCCTGCTGAACAACCAGGGGAGCGTGTGCATCAACTGCAGGCAGCCTTTCATCTACTCGGCCTCCTCATATGGTCAGTGACACGCCAACGCATTGGTGCACACGGTATATTCGCCAGAGAGGAGTCCTTTTTTTTGTTTTTGTAACGTGGCGTATCTTCCTTGTGTGCAGAGGTGTTGCCTCTGGTGCAGTTCTACCTGGAGGAGGGCATAAGTGACGAGGAGGCCGTGTCTCTGATTGACTTGGAAGTTCCCCACACGGATCAGAGGGATGCGCGCTGGCAGGATATGGACAACGGCGGTATCCTTTGATCAGCTAGACTATGTCCCTCTGTGTGCTCATATGCGGTAACAGATGACTCGGATGCTCTGTATGAATTATTAACTCCCCGCTCTGCTGGTCCTGAGAGGCTGCATCCCTGCCCTCGCACGTCTCTTGGAAGCGAAGCACGTGACTCGCCTCCGCCTTGTGACAGCTCTAAGAAGCTGTTTAGTCTGCGTTGGCCTCGATTCTGTGCTGGTGGGGTAAGCTGTCAGAGCTAAGTCATCTCAGCTCCTTGGGCTAATAGGGTTAGCGAGGCTCTCCTGTCTCATCTTAATGACACTAACCCCTCCAAGAGCCGTAGCCACAGCCCTAGTGCAGGGATTAACCTGCATTAGCCGACAGACACTCAAGGGCACTGAGGTCTGCTCTGTCCTTCCAGAGCCACAATGTGACTGACAGGCACGACTGATCGGCATTTTGAACATTCATTCTTGGAATAGTCTCTGAGGGATTATTTCATATAGTTTGTTTTCCCCCCGTCTTGATATATAACAGAAAACACACAACAGATAAAATATGTTATTGAAATGTGTTCGCTATTCGTTCTTAACACACCAAATTCAGAGCTGCAGGCTTTGAGGCTGGATGACGGTTTGGATGACGCAGAGGAAGACCCGTTCACAGCCAAAATGAGCTTCGAGGTAAGGCAGGGTGATGAGACCATTTAATATTCCGCCAACTGGGCAAAACCAGCTGGAGAGGGTAAAAGGACGGGGTCCATAATGTGTCCGTGTGTGTGCGTCCAAACAGCAGGGGGGCTCCACCTTTGTCCCCGTCAAGGTGAGTCGCCTGGTGCTGCGCTCCATGAGCAGGAGGGACGTCCTGATCAAACGCTGGCCCAGGCCGCTCAAATGGGAATACTTCCGCTCCCTGCTGCCCGACGTGAGCATCACCATGTGCCCCACCTGCTTCAAGGTACGGCGTTCATAAGACCACACGGGCCACCACCACAACCTGGTGTGAACCGCACACAAAGCTTTTCTTTCATGTTGCTCTGTACAGCATTTGCGATCAGATCTGTTTATTCTGGGCTGTTCTGATGCTCTTATCTTTGTGTTTCCTCGTAGATGTTTCACAGTGAGGATTATGAGCTCCTGATGCTTCAGCACAACTGCTGTCCTTATTGTCGCAGACCCATCGACGAACAGAACTGATCTACTTAAACCAGAGAAAACATTTCCATTTTTGTGATGACCTCTTCGTCCTTTTTGTCACGAGTCTTTTGTATTGTAATATATTTGTCGCTGTGATATACACAGGCATCTGTTTGTCTTCCGGTTAATGTGAATGTGTTGCTTTTCCGTCTTAAGATCAGCCCTTTGTCCTCCGAGGATGACAGAAGTAATACCTGTAGTGTTTGTGTGTCGGTCATTAGTGTAGTGTAAGAAAGCCAATCAACCCAATTGGCTTGTTAGGATCAGATTACCTTGACCTGTCACTGATTACATCATCACTTTAAAAGCAACATGGCTGAACAATGTAAAACAAAATCCTAATTTTATTTAAAAGAAGACTATTTTAACCTGTGAAACATCTATTTGCTGTGTAGAGGACGAGCTGCTGTTCTGTATGTTTTATAACAGTATGGGACTCGTCATCTGATGTTTAGTCATAAAAATGTATTTTTGATATTGTTACAAATGGAAAAAAAAAACCCTTTTCAATAAAATATTTTGGTACTATTTATTGCAGTGGCTTTTCATAATATTAGCTTCCTATTCTTTCAGATTGAACTACAGGTTGTGTGTGTGTGTGTGTGTGTGAGAGAGTGCATGCTATGAGCAGCATGCCCCACTGACTCTGATTACTCTAAAGGCTATGAGTTGAGCTCTGCATTATGCAGCGGTTAGGGATTAAGCTTTCACGGATGCAAATAAGAAATTTCATTTGTCGTTGGTCCACTCCAAAAAAAAGAAAAACGGTCGCTTCCGTCTTTGCATTCGCTCCCACTCTCATCTCATTCTGATGATGCATCGATGCGCGTGACAGTAATGATGGGGTTTGGGTTGCCAGGGCTGTAACCCCTCACCTTGAGAATGCTTAACATACCGCATAGCTATTTCTGGAGTTTTCTCCTGTAATGCTTTGTGTGAGAGAGGGAGACTGAGTGTCTTAATTCCATCTCTGCTAACACTTCGCTCCCTGCGAGTCCCTAATCCGACCAGCCTGTTAAAAGGTGCTGCATCGCTTCAGGGGGCTCCAGAGCACCTCTTACTTCCAAAAGATCCATCCCCTCCAGCTGTCCTCTCTCTCTCCTCCATTTGCACTCCGGCTGCACTATAAGACCCACTCGCTGTATTTCCCCTTTTAGAAGATTCACAGATTGTTTTATCTACGGCGAAGGTCTCAGAGGAAGAAGAAAAAAAAAAAAGAACATCACCAGCTGCAGCCATGAATGGCACAGAAGGACCCAACTTTTATGTCCCCATGTCCAACAAGACCGGGCTGGTTCGCAGCCCGTTTGAGCATCCTCAGTACTACCTGGCTGAGCCCTGGAAGTACTCTCTACTGGCTGCGTACATGCTGTTCCTCATCATCACCGCCTTCCCCGTCAACTTCCTCACCCTCTATGTCACTGTAAAAAACAAGAAGCTGAGGAACCCCCTGAACTTTATCCTGCTCAACCTGGCGGTGGCCGACCTCTTCATGGTCCTCGGGGGCTTCACGGTGACTCTCTACACGGCCCTGCACGGATACTTCATCTTAGGGGCCACCGGCTGCAACATCGAAGGTTTCTTCGCCACCTTGGGAGGTAAGAGATGAGGACGGGAAATTGTTAGAAATGTTTTTTTACATCTCAAATACTGTGTCTGTATAAGTGTAATATCAAGTGTGTGCTGTATTTACGCTTACACCTGCTTTATTTGAATGTCCCAGGAGAGATTGGTCTCTGGTCTCTGGTGGTTTTGGCTATCGAGCGCTACGTTGTGGTCTGTAAGCCAATGAGCAACTTCCGCTTTGAGGAGAAACACGCCATCGCCGGGCTGGTGTTCACATGGGTCATGGCCATGACTTGTGCCACTCCCCCTCTGCTCGGATGGTCCCGGTACTGTATGTTTCAGTGTCTAGACTGTGCTTTCCAGGCTGTAAAACCATAACAAATATAATTTGCACGGTAAAGCACATCAGAGATTACCTTTGCTTACTTGCAGCACACTTACTCATCGACACACATCTCGTATCAAATACCGCGTGTGATGGTGTTGATGGAAATCCTTTGATTGTTGTTGTGTGTGTGGATGCAGGTTCATCCCCGAGGGAATGCAGTGTTCCTGTGGGATTGACTACTACACTCCCAAGCCCGAGATCAACAACACCTCATTCGTCATCTATATGTTTGTCCTCCATTTCTCAATCCCCCTCTTCATCATTTTCTTCTGCTACGGTCGCCTACTCTGCACTGTGCGAGCGGTAAGACGGAACACCGCTGTCAGACAACACATTATTAATAAGGATGTGATACCTTTTGTTTATCCTTGAAGAGAAAGAGAATTTTTTTTTCTTCGTACCTTTCTCCCCTCCACAGAGGTTAGCAGCATCACAGAGCGGAGTCTCTGGAGATGTGAGGGATTTAGTGGCTCAAGGACACTTCAGGAGGGCAGCTCATTGCCAACATGGCAGCTTATACCCGGGTCCTCCAGCTGAAGGGCAGTCTGCCTGCTCACAGTGTCGCCCCGATGCCCTCATTAATAATACTAGAACAACATCGATAATGTATTAGTCATGAATATTTACAAAATAATGTTGACATTTATTACTAAAGAGGACATCATTTTTTAGACTAACAAATAAATGACGCGATAACAAACTTAAAGGGGACACAACACGAAAAACTCACTTTTTCAGTGCTGGTGCACCGACATTTGGGTATCTGGAGTGTCTACAAAGTGTGAAATAAGACGACCCAGGCAGTTCTTTTTGTGGGCTGCCTAGATTAGAAAACATGTAAATCAAGAAGCCCTTTTCCTTTGTCACATACAAGCTCATTAGAATATAACCCCCCCACCCCCCATCTGAGTATCGCCACCCAAGGGGCTACCTTTGAAGCAGAGTGGGCTTTTTCCGTAGGAAGGCTTTAATAGACGGGGTGTATTTAAGGACTCTATTGGCAGAATGAAATTTAATATCAATAATTATGTTTTCTTTAGTGTATAAATCACCCACAGAATCAATGTTTTCGTTACCTTAGAATGAGCCGTTTATATCTGCATATGTTGCGGTTCCTCTTCACGGAGCCGGCCGCCGTGTTTCTACAGAAGCCCAGAAAGGACAAACCAAACACTGGCTCTAGATAAGTCCATTCACGTTTAGTTCTCTACACGCTTGGCACAAGGGAGAAGTTTCAGTTGTTTGCAATCTGCAACCTGACCACTAGATTACGCCAAATCCTACTACTAAACCCAAAATACAAGTATAACCCTGAACATGAGCATAATATGTCTCCTCTTAAAGGGGTGGCTCGTAGTGATGAACTGAGAATTATCACCTGAATATGAAGCTCCCCTGGGCTTTAAAGATATGTTTCAGCACGTTTCAGCGCATATTTAGCTGTCGTACTAAACTTCACTGTTGTGGTTCACTCTCACAGTGTCGAGCTGGTGAACACAGTGCAGCATTTAGCAGCTTATAAAACAGATTCCCTCAGTTTGCTGCTGTATCAGAACACCGAGCTAACACATGAGAGCCACAAACCACCATCAATCTTTAATTAAACCCATAAATTACATATATTTATATTTGCATAAATAATTGGAGATTTAATCATGAAAAATAAGCTGTATGTTGTACTGCTGTGTTTGAAATATATTACAGATGTAAACAAACCTTCAACAGCATGAGAAAACACAAATTACTTACTGTGGATTTAACCGTTTTCAAGTGTTGATTAAAGGACCTGTCCGTCACTTTGGTAGTCTACTCCCGTGTTTTTCAGTGGCGGTGATGTGCTGACCCTCGTGTGTACGTTTGGCCCTTCAATAAGTTAATAAACTGCATCTGTCTGTTCTCAGGCTGCAGCCCTGCAGCAGGAGTCTGAAACCACCCAGAGAGCGGAGAGAGAGGTGACGCGTATGGTAATAGTCATGGTGATCTCCTTCCTGGTGTGCTGGGTGCCCTATGCCACGGTGGCCTGGTACATCTTTGCCAATCAAGGAACCGAGTTCGGACCAGTGTTCATGACCGCTCCGGCCTTCTTCGCCAAGAGTTCTGCTCTGTACAACCCAGTCATCTACATTCTGCTAAACAGACAGGTATGTGACGCAAGTATCTAGCTTTGGCTATTTCTTTGTGTAAAAGACAGACGTACTATACTATGACTTTTTATGACTTATTTATGACATAATATATATACTATGACTTTTTTGTTTTTTATGACATACTATATTTAGTATGACTTTTGTGTTTTTATGACATACTATACTAAGACTTTTGTGTTTTTATGACATACTATACTATGACTTTTGTGTTTTTATGACATACTATACTATGACTTTTGTGTTTTTATGACATACTATACTATGACTTTTGTGTTTTTATGACATACTATACTATGACTTTTGTGTTTTTATGACATACTATACTATGACTTTTGTGTTTTTATGACTATACTAGGACTTTTTATGCCTCCTCGCTTGCGACCACCGTGGCCGGAGGCATTATGTTTTCGGGTTGTCCGTCCGTCCGTTCTTGTCAAAGCCATATCTCAGGAACCCCTTGGATGGAATGTGGGAGGTCAAAGGTCAACGTCATCGTGACCTCATGTCCCTCCCGTTCTCATGAACGCGATATCTCACGAGTACAAAATCCATTTTTGGCCATAACTCAAAAATGTATATGATAATTATGACAATTTCACACACGTCAAACAGGATAAAATGATGACCTGATGACAATTTGGACAGATACGGATGTAAACTGCAACATGACTGGTTGGCAGCGGCATACAGCCACGAGGCGATAATTATATTTAGACACTTTAATGACATACTATGACGTTTAACAATTTGATGATGTGCTAAACTATGACTTTTTAATGACTTTTCTTCGACATGCCATACTATGATTTTTTTTTAACATTTCGATGACATACGAAACTATGACATTTATAATGACTGTGACATCTTAATGTCGTACTATAACTTATTAAAGGATTTGAGTCTTGGATCAATGAGTGAAGCTGTAACTGTGATTCTTCTTTTTTCCGGCCTCCAGTTCAGAAACTGCATGATCACCACGGTATGCTGCGGAAAAAATCCATTTGGAGGCGATGAGGGCACCACCGCTTCCACCTCCAAAACTCAGACTTCATCCGTCTCATCCAGCCAGGTGGCCCCGGCTTGACGGGGACCCTCTCCTCCCCGTTCAATGTCCCATCTGCCCTTGCACACCTTGGGACCTACTACTGCCAAGCAGCACTATGTTCTATTGGCCAATCCTCTTGACTTACCTCTCCATGTGTCTTCACTGCACCGACACGACCACGCATTTGGTGGGACTGATATACTCAACAGCCAGCTCGTGTATTTTCAATCCATTTAATCATGGAAAGTGTTCAGCCGGCTGCACAGAGTGTAACACGCATCAAGGGGGTGTCGTCCATGTGATTATCCAGCTGACCGCATTCCAAGCTCCCCACTACCCAAATACACATAATGGGTGAAAACACACCATGCCGCATGAGTTCATCCAAATCAACTCTTGTTCAAGTAATTGCAGCTTCATATATCCCCAAAATGCGCTTTAAACAATCCATTTTTTGATCAGTTAGTTGAAGCTAGTTATGAATTTCTTTAGATGTGTCAGACGAGGTTTTAAGGCATCTGGTGGGGCCGTCCTCTGGTCTTTATGGTGTTGAAGCTGGGGTTGTTAGTTTGCTCTTTGGCATCGACTGAGACAGTGAGTGTAAACAGATGGACCTGAAAACAGCCTCTGCAGGGAGAGGGCGCCTCCTGCAAGAGAGTGGATGTGTGTGCGTGTACGTATCGGAGGTTTGTGTCGTCAACACGCCTGTGTGTATTAATGAGATGTGGGGGGATTATTTTGATTATTGTGTAAAGGCTAGGATCTTGTGGAAGTTGTTCTGTGTCCTGCAATAAAGACAAAGCTACATGTATGCACGACTCCTTTTCCCTAACTGGCATTATGCAAACTTTTACAAGACTCTCTCTGAGGAGTTCCAGATGCTCGTCTGTGTGCTTTTGGGAGGCGGGCCAGATCTTAATGGTTTTCAAAAGTTCAAATTTGCTACGCTGTAATGAATTTAGAAATCAAGCACTTTGAGATTGAGCACAGTACATATTGTCATCCTTAAGACACATTAAAATCCTAAATACTGTAATTTATTTCACAAACTCTTGACAAATCATTTGGCATCACAAATACAGTCTCTCCTTATATTGAGCTCACATTGTTTTTTCTTCTCATAAATGTAAATTTCCCTCTTTTAAATTGGTCAGAATCCAACAAGAAATCCATTCGTTTACAAGCACACTGATCAACACTTCTATACTGACGCAGCTCTTCCCAGTGAACTACATTACATCTGATTTTCACAAACTTTAGTCATTTATATTTCTCTCCACATCTCGACCCATCGCAAACCTGCAAAGCACATTGGGTCATATTGTTCCAAGCACCGACCGGGAGCGAGTCACCCATCTTCACCAAGCACACCTGAGAACATTGCAGGCTTTAGGAGATGGGAGGAGTTCATCGCGGTGCTTCTTACTCATCCTGATGAACAGGCCACTTGAAAGCATTTTAACACATCTATAAATATTGCTATGGACATTATAATACAGTACAGTGCATCATTGGCTCGTTCCCTTGAGAAAAGGGTTCAGTGCGTTAAGATCGCCACCAGGGCTTACTGTAGGTCCCAGTAACTGTAAAGACATCCAGAATAAGCCTCATCTCCACGGCCCCTACACCATCCCTCTAAAGCATAGCTGAGCCAGAACTGGAATTCTTTCCATGTCATGGAGAAAGATTTGGGAAAATTGCTTGGCTTTCCAAAATCAGAGGGGGAACACCTTGCAAATGTGTGGCGCTTGAGAGGCAGGTTTAATAAGTCCTTTGCCACTTTCCACGCTTCTTACAGTCTGCGGGAATAATAATGACACTTATGAAGTGGCCCGACGTTCCCAAGTCACTATGTAGGCAGGAGAAAGGCAGCTGTCAGCAGGAGAAAGAGATGGCTAGTGGAGGACCGGCGGGTTCAGGCCTCGCTGCAGCACTCGTAGATGTTGTCCTCCACGAGGGCAATGACCTGCTCGAACTTGTGGTGCAGCTGAGTGCGACGTGCGGTGGGGTTCGACTCCAGAGCGCTCACCACCTGACCGGGTGAGATAGAAAAGAAAAATGCAACATAGGCTTTTAGTGGCTGTCGAGCGTTCATGCGTTTATCTATCTGGGAAAGGGAGGAAATCAGCCACCTGCCTGGACATAGAAAGTTGAGCGAACAAGCAGCAGAGGAACAAGTGAAGTGCTTCAGCCTCTCCTCCAGCCTTCACGCACGCCTCCACACCACAAAAGCCTTTGCTCTTCACATATTTACAAAACCCACATCTGCTCTGTTTTTCATGCCCAATAGTTGTCACGGTGTCAGTGGGATTTATGGGCTCTTAGCGGCGGTGTGCTACGAGGCAGAGCGAACTGAGCTGGGGCGAGAGAATAGGCAATCAGGGGCCATTCACAGAGCTCTCTGAATCAGAGTCTAAGTCCCCGGCCCACGTCAGTACAGTAGCATGACAGAGGAGAGCAGCTAAACGGTATTATCGTGAGGGTGCTCCATTAAGACACAGTCACCACTGACTAAGCCTCTTTCTGAGAGTAGTCACCAGCAGTAAGGAAACATGGGGGAGGACAGCAGGGGCTTGAAGAGTGCTTGTTCAAAGAGAAACAGGAGATGTGAAGCAACAACTTAACGGTGTCATTAAGCAGATGAGGGTGATTGATAAAGAGAGGGTAAACAGCACGCTGTTTGCTTGAAGTGAAAGGTATACGTGGGCTGGAGGGGAGGATTGAACAGCTGTTTACGGTGCACTACATCTCTCAACGGGCACACGATCCTCCACACTGATGCGTCACACTCCGATACCCGTCTACGAAACTTAAAACGGCAAACGGGGTCGAGTGTGGTGTTGTGGCTGCAGAGACGGGCCAGTTTAAACACGAGCAACATATCTGATCTGAATCTGACATCAGAAAGACGGAGAAGTAACGTAAGAATCTCTTCTCTCACCTGGTTTCTGTATCTCTTGGCGTATTTGTAGATTTCTGTCAAGGCCAGGTTGGTGTTGAATTCATTTCTGTACTTCTACAAGACAGACGATAAGACTTATATTAGACTCCGTGAAAAAAAAAAAATGGATGTCATGGCAAGGTTTTGTGGAGCCAGATCACGAACACACGGGGACTTTTTGAACACATTACTCACTCGTGACTCCTCAGCCAGGTGAGCGTTCATCTCCTGCTCGCTGAGAGGAGGCATGTCCTGTATCTGCTGGTAGTAGCACTGCACTCTCTTCTTATACTCGGGGATCTCCTTGGCATACAGCAGCTTGTTGGTAGGGGAGTCCTGAAATAAAAACATGTTTTCAGTCAGGACACTCTTCATCTTTTTTCGCAGCATGTATTTTAGTTGGTCGTCGGCGTGGCTCTGGATCAAATGTGAGCAACAGACTGTCCTTTGGGCTCACCGAGCCCAAGACACACAGCATTTTTACGAACATAACCACATGTACAAATTCATGTACTGCTGAATGCTACAGCGAGCTGGAAGCTAAAAGCAATGTACCGTCTTCTGCAGGTTAATTAATAATTCAGCACTGGACCTTAATCTTGAATGAAGAGGTTTGTATATTATTGCGCAGTCTGCAATGAGGTGCTAACTGTCCTCATAAGGAGCTGTTCAGTTAAACTGGATGTTATTAGTCGATGACCCGATCTAAAGCGAGAGGGAGGGAACTGTTTCCTTTTTGCACAACAGGAGACACATAAACTCCAGAGCCAGAGAAAGAACATTCCAGTCCAAACAATACTGCTTCATGGCGCTGCCGCTCTCTCCACAGTCACTTCAGGCACTGGTGCTTATTCAAGCAGGAAGAAAAGTAGCGGGGCTAAGAGGTTGTGGGCACACTCGGGTTTTAGTGGCGACTACTGTTTGCGAGCGAGTGTGTGTGTGTGTGTGTGTGCCAGAGAGAGAGAGAGGGACGGAAAGAAACTAGGACAGGGGGAGAAAGAGACGGCCAGCCTCAGCTTTCAGCATCAGTGAATGTGCTTACAGCGCACCTTATTATTCCTGTGTGTCATGAGTTATTTGTGTCACCTGATGTGCGTGTTTGTTTGCATGCGTGTGCATGTTTACGGGCGTTTAAGGTGCAGGGGGGGGAGTGGGAAGCCTGTGGCGGTAGTTGCTCCTTCTGATAGGGAACCCTCTCTCTCTCTCTCTCTCTTCCTGTCCACAAGGTCACTTCCTGCTGCTCGCCCATCTGCCCGGTAACCCCCCTGTGACCCCGTGGCCCTCCGTGTCTGCATCTCGCCAGATAAAGAGGGTTTCAGTGGAAACAGCAAGGGTTGCTTAGTTTTCCTCTCCTTCCTCTCTCTCACCGTGCTGTGCTCCGGCTAATCCAGACCCCCGTACCCTTCACTGCCCTGTCCCCAGGCCATCACACACACACACACACACACACACACACACACACACACACACACACACACACACACACACACACACACACACACACACACACACACACACAAGCACATGACTGTCAACACTCGAGGAAAATATAGCGGTGTGTCATGCCAGTCTCCTTGACCTACAGGACAGAACGTGGCCATGTCCTTGGACAGATGCGACATGTAAACGAGGAGGTTTTTATGTACGTCTTTGCTTCCGTAGGTATGAACCTGCCCGGACGGGACACGAGAATATTTCTGCCGTGAGAGCGGCGGCTCTTTGGCGCTGAACTGAAGTTTATAAATCAGACTGTTTCTCAGTGAAAGAGGAGCATCATTTGATGAGTCCTCAGCTCCCTCCGGGGAGGAAGCCAGTCAGAGAGAGACAGGAAGCAGAGCGTGCTCAGGGTCACGGTGTCTGAGGGATGAGACGGATTTGTGAGCAGTGAGGACATTGACATGCAAGCACACACACACACACACACACACACACACACACACACAGACAGACATATGCACGCCTGAGCACACACACACACACACAGACACACACACACACACACACACACACACTCACTCTCGCATAGCACAAAAAGAGATCCCTGGTGCTCATGACCTTGGATCAGCCGACTCGGCTGAAATAACATGAGGAGAGGTAGATGGAGATGACAGTCTGAAGGTTTAGGGATAGGGGTTCACAGGGGGACTGAGGTGTGTGTGTGTGTGTGTGTGTGTGTGTCTGTGTGTGTGTGTGTGTGTGGTCGAACTCACAGAGAGACGTGAGGCAAAGATACTGCGTGAAGTGTCAGGGATAAATATGTCAAAAGGTTTAAGTCATGACTGATTTGTATGGCGAAAGCACTTGTATCTGACTATATGAAAGTTTTAATGACATACTGTACTATGACTTTTTTCGACAGGTTATACTATGATTTTTTTTAATACATACTATAATGGGCTTTTTTCATAATTTACAAAACTAGGGCTTTTTTTTTAGTAGACTATTCATTTTTTAATAACTTCTTCGTTATACTATATGACGTTTTTGACATTTTGTTGACATTATACTGTGACTTTTTCTGACAGTTGTTGTGATATGCTTTAATATGACTTTTTCACGACATACATACATACGATTTTATATTACTATCACTATGACTCTTTTTTTCTTTGTAAAGGAATATAGTCGAAAACTCACAGCCATAAAAAAATTAAATAAAATGCAACTACATTCTTCTCCCCTTGTATTGTCCCCGTGGTCAGTACCTCTCTATTCCTCCTCTATCTCATACTGACGCTTTCTTTGACATTTTCTTTCAATAGTATGTCTGCACGTCCGTACATCCCTCATGAACATGATATCGCAGGAACGCCTGGAGAATTTCTTCAAATGTGGCACAAATGTCCACTTTGAATCAAGTATGAACCGATTAGATTCAGACGGTCAAAGGCTCAGGTCACAGAGATGGATGTGAACTGCAACTTGACTGGAGGCAGACAAGAACAACAAGGCGGTGATTCTTGTTTTGATTTGAGTGCCAATAATATAATTATCTCCACAAATTAACGTCCTCATATCTGCTGAGAAAACACAACGAGCTCCCAATAACTCCAGAATTTGCCTGAGAATCATGATATGTTTTAAGTTTTCTTCAATACCAAAATGATTCAAGGAAAGCTGTCTCTGCAGACAGCAACTTATCATAGCTCATTAATACTTTTAATGGTGCTAACGTTCCACAGACAGACAGACAGATACACAGATAATCTCACCTTTCCTAGCTGCAGGTCAGAAACGGAGCAGGCGTCTATGAAGGCCTGGGCGATGACAGACAGACAGGCATCCATGTGATCCGTCTTTTCGATATCAAACACAAATTGAGGGTTCTTCAGGATGTTCACCCAGAAGCGCAGTGGTAAACTGCACAGAAAGAGAAATATAACCTTTTAAAGCCTTGCACTTGCACAGCGAGGTGACCAAAGGGGACTTTAATCAGAGCGTTTAGATCTCTACCTGTTGGTTTTCCAGATGTGCAGGGTGTCTGGGTCTGTGATGCCCCGTTTGTCAGCCTGCTCCTCCAGGAAGTCAAAGAAGTATTTGATAGCCAGAGGGGGGCGATCCGGAGGGATGCTGAGGATGGCTTGAAAGAGGTCGTCCAAGAACTTCTGAAGAGTTCCCTGTGGAGGAAAAGAAAAAAAAGGCGGCTCATACATACACGGAGATGTGGTTTTAATGGGATGTGGAGATTTTGAAAAGGCTCCTGAGGCTAATATGGGTCATAGAAATAAGGAATAGAAAGATGACTTCGATATCAAGCTGTAACTTCAGTCTGTTTGTAGTGTCAGCGTCAGTTTCTTGTGTTCACCTTGGTAGACAGCAGACGTGTCAGATAGATTTCAGGCAAAACCTTCTTGCGGTGGCTCGGCCTGTGTGACCTCTTGTTCTCCGATTGGTCATCATGAGGTAGGACCTGGAAAACCAGAAGTCAAAGGTCAACACACGGCACACAAGTTGAAGTAATAAACCCCCTCATAAGAGGCTCAATGAATGCTCTACTGTCTCTGCTGTCTCAGCTGTCAAAAGGGAATTCTCTGGTTCTTGCATTAGACACATGATCCAGAAACCACATCAGGGTATTTTGAAGCGCTAGATAATATACAGAATTGGGGGAGTTGGAGTTGGGGAATTCTTATGTTTTTCTCTGGTTGCTGTGTACAGGATCATGTCTCTGACTTGCTCATACAGGTCTAAATAGGGGTAAGGGAACAGAAAGAAGCCTTCACCTACTTGTGTCAAAAAAGGACCACAGAACTGTCCTGTTAAACTAACTATTCACCCGGCAAATTGTGTTCCAGGAAACTCATTATTATAAAGTCAAAGGACCCATATCTTGGCTGACGTTTATAAAAGAGCTTAAGCAGCATTAGGGCTGTCATGTCCTCTCAGCAGCTTTCCGTTTCACCTCCATTCACCCCCAATTCTCTCTGTCGTAATGCCTGCTCCGGGCCGACTAACGGTGGCAAACACAGGAGAAGCTCTGCTAATAAACCCAGAGCGCACATTTAGAAACATTTTGATTACCTATGAGGAGATACTCACCAAGTGTACATACTTCTCCGTATCCAGATCTTTAACTAAAAGGAAAGAGACACAAAAAAAAGAAGATATATATACAGCATGAAACAATGTGCAATCAGCAGGGTGGAGACCTGAGAGAATGAGAGGAGACAGGAGGAGGGAGCACGGAGGAGTGTGACAGATAGGAGGTTGAGAAAAAAAGAAACACAGGAGGGAGATTGACAGGAGAGCAACGGAGATAGAGTACATGCAAGAGGAGAAAGTGATTAAGGTGGACTGTGGGCCGGGAGGGGAGGGGAGCTGTCTGAGAGAATGAAAGAGAAAGATTACGAGTGAAAGGAGAGAGAAAAGAGAGAGATTAGGGGAGACAGACACACAGAGTCTGTGATTGGTTCTGGAGCCGGTGTAATGAGATGGTAATGCTGGGCCAGCGCTGGGAAAGAGCATTAAACCGTGCTGGTTTATATATAGACCTAAACACAAACACACCCCGTGTGCACTCGTGAAAACATATGAATAACCGAATACACGTAGACGCATGTCCAAACACAAGCTCCAAGCGTACAAACAAATTATTGTACACAGCCAAAACAGAGACAGGCATTTGTGCAAAGTGTACACATAAACACACAACAGCATTGTGAGCGTGCTCTCATTGCAAGCCGGCTCTGCCAGAGACGCTCCTGCCCGACGGGCCTCGGTCCAGACCCACAACACTGATCACAGGCAGGCAGGACAGTGTTTTATATTAGCCAGGGAGCACTACAGGCTCATAACACCCCCTTGACGCTTTGAAGCCGGAGCCAGGTTTGGTCCACATAAGCCTTTTTTTGGCCCGGTATGAATGAGAGGAGAGGCTTTGATGGACGGGGCCTGAGCAGAACTGAGCGCTGGCCTGGTACTGATTATGTAAGGTAGACCCTAGACGAACGAGCAGACAAGCCCATTAAAAGCTGTATGTAAACTCATCTGTCAACAGGCAGAGCAGTCATTATATTCCAGGTTGAGGCTGGACAATGGACCCACTTTTGTTGCATTTTATTCCCTCCACAAGCTGACATCCGCTAATGGAATACATCTATAACGCAGAGAAAGAGCTCTGAATGAAGCGGTAGCGTAACTTCTATGCAAAGCAGGAGTTGTTGTGATTTATTAGCTGCGAGTGTGTTTAGATGTCCGCTGTGTCTTCTCGGGGTTGGGAGGGTGTATGGTTTCATGCATGTTTACATATGTGTATCGTGTTCTCGTGAGCAACTAAGCATGTGCCGTTTCCCTGTGATCGAGTGAGTGCGCGTATTTATCCAAGTGTGTGTGACAAAGCGACAGGGGTGTGGTTGTGTTTGCGGGTGACGTACCTCTCCCAAGGGTGTTATCTCTCTTGTCTTTCATGCTCATGGCCAGCGATGCCCCCTCTGGGATCTGTGAAGGCAGAGAAGGAGGGGGAGGGGAGGGAGGGAGAGCGACAGGGAGGGAGAGATGACAGAGGGCACAGGGTCAGGGGTCAGCTGGGGTGCACCAGGACGGCATCATTAAAGCATGCCCTCAAGGGGAGTGCAGTGGTGAGAGGTGCGTTTGTTTGTGTGTGTGTGTCAGTCTTGCGTGCATCTAGAGTGGTGGCCAGTCTGCAGGAGCCTGGCTGGGCTCATTAAAGTCAACCCGTGGTGAAATGGATTGAACAGCCTTGTCAGTGAACCCAGACTGTTGGTACACACTGCAGCTCACTGCTTTCACAGCTCCGTCCCAATGGCTCAGCAAAAACTACACAGAGCACTTAACAAGTACAGGTAACGGGTGAAAGGTCGAGGGTCACCAAGTAACCGTTTACTCACGCACAAATCAAGGTAAACAAACAAACACACACACACACGGGAAGACATTCTTATAGGTTGTCTTCATTTGACTTGTTGCTTGGTTATTTTTCTTTGTTAATAAATAAAGTCATTAAATATAAAAGCATTTGTTATTATTATTTTTTGCAAATGTTATGATAAAACTAATTTAATGCATTATTATGTAATGTAAATGAATACATACAATGTGCTTGAATGTGTATGTATTCATATTATTATTATTATTAGTAGTAGTACAAGTAGTAGTAGTGTTAAAGTACATTTATTGAATATGTAATATTGATTGAGGTAGGTCATTTAAAACATGTCTGGAGTGGATCTTTAAGTTAGGTGTTAAAATGTACATAAATCATGTGTGTACATAGTGCTGTTAATTAACAAGTAACCACTTTTGTATTCAGTAACAGTTGTTACACATAACAACTTTCAACTATTGTTTTTTTTTGGTTGTAAAACATTACCTAAATGCTGTAATAAATACACTGTATGTCTAAACGGTATGTCTAAATGCAGACTCTGCACAACAACGGTGTAATTGCAGCAGCTCTGCCACAGCTCAGCTGCAGTGAAGGACCTGAACATAAAGAGAAACATCATACAACAGCACACAAACACAAAGAGAGGCACCTACAGCTGACACGTCCTCCCACCCATGGACACCCAGTGACACCATTTACAAAGAGTTCTCACCTTCAACACCCCCGCTGTTGCCGTTACAATATCAGGAACATACAGGTACACCATGACACCTACCGCAGCGGTCTCACACAAACACACATAACACACCTGGTAATGGAAGACCGTGTTGAGCTTCTTTCTGCCTTCTTCCATCAGTGAGGAGTTATCCACGTCCTGCAGAAGCTTACTGTTGCAGCCAGAGTCAAACCACTCTGGAGAGAAATGAGACCGGAGAAGCGATATTAAGACAATTTCATCCTAAATTAGGAGAAGAATATGCGAGACAGAGGGCAGCCGTGCCTTAACTCTCTGTGTCACGACCTGTGGAAAATATTCTTGCACCATTAATCAAATCAGCTCTGCAGGCACCACAGCTTTTGAAAGCAATAACTCTTTGTGATTATGACTGTACACTCTCCTCGATGCATTCTGTCATTTATTATATTGCAGCCTCAGGTTAGTTGAGCTTCATGAGAAGAATTGACCTTTTTGCAAAGGAGATTACTACATCTCAGAGGGCAGGAGAGAGGAAAGGATGGAAATAATCAGAGGAAATGTGCTCTTACCCAGGTCTACATCCTCTGCTCTGGGCCACTGGGAGAATGGCAGGTTTTTATAAAAGGCTTCGAGGATTTTTTCCTTCACCTGGCAGACTGTGTCTGTATTCATGACCCTGACAGGCAGCGAGTCCAAGCCACAGCCCTGGAAGGACACGTTGATATTCTACGGAAAATAAACACAGAGCAAAACATTTCAGACTCTGCAAAAGTTTTGAATTTTTAGCAAACTTTCTGGCGGTCGACTTAATTGAAAGCGCAAGCTTGACTTTGACCCCTGAGCTGTGAAAAAGCAAAGCCCAGGGCGTGAAAGAATGAACTGCGAGTGTGCGATAGCAGACCTGTGGCTTGGCCTCAATGTTCTCGCGGAGCAGCCACTCCTCGTTGAGGGTGTAGCGGGCCTTCCCTGTGATGGCGTCTATGGAGCCCTTGTTGATCTGCTGCTTGATTGCACAGAGCAGCAGGAAGAAAGGCTCACCCACCGTTTCCTGAAGATCATGAGAGAGAGAGAGAGAGAGAGAGAGAGAGAGAGAGGTGGAGTCAGAAATCAGAGATGCTGTTATTCTTCTTAATCAAGCCTGCCTCGTAGCTTTCCCGAGCGTCACCTTGAGGTAGCTGTACATGCAGATGGACATCCAGTTGGTCAACATTTTCTCCACGACGGACTCGGTGCGGCGCAACATCAGCTTGGGGTTCTTGGAAGCCGAAGCGTCAATCAGGTCCACCAGTAGATCTTTCATGATGCTGGTGTAGTACTCGAGCTTACCATGGAGGGCGATGGTGAGCAGAGACGCGAGGCTGCATCTGAAGGGTGAGAAAAAAACAGATTAGCAGAGGAGACAGATGAAGCAAAAACACGCTTTCGCAAACATGCCCCGTCACTGCTCAGTGGTCAGTGGAGGATTCAAAATAACTACAGTGCAGAAACAACAACAAGGTTGCATCCTTCCCACAGCACTTGTGACTGCAGAGCCAAATAAAGGAGTGATCTAATGCAGGGAGTGTCTGGGTGAGTAAGTCCAGAGGTGCAGGGGATTTCCCTGACAAAGCCCCTTTAATCCAGGAGAAAGGGGCGACATCAGTCAGTAAGTGCTGACACTGACCTGGGACAGGGATGTGGTCTTGCCTCTGGAATTCTTCTCTGAATCTCCACAATGACTGGCTAGTTTAAGGACATCAGGACCCAAACACAGCTACACTGATGAATGACGATGCATTTACACAGCTGAAGCAACCACTTTGTCTGAACAGTAAAGATATTTCTTCAGCTGCTACAGACATGAAAAGAAAAAGAAACTCCTGTGTTAACCACTGGAACAATAGAGAGACATTCTGTATACAATTGAATGCGATTCAAAAGCCATACAATAATTACAACTAATTATACGATGACATTTTTTATGGCATACTGTCCTTTGACTTGTATTACATTTGTATTGTATACTACACTATAACATTCCTATTACAATCTTATGAAATCCTATATTGTGACATTTTTAAAGCATTTATTTTTCATTACTTCTTATATCAAGCATTAGAAAATTAAATTTAAGGCTACTACATTGATTGTTTACGTGATAATGAGTGAAGTATTTTTTCTGTTTTAGTCTAAACCAGCTCCTGAGAAACATATCTGGGTTTTTTTTTAGCAGATATTCCACCACTTGCTACTTGCTACCGTTGTCTGTCTGCTTTGGTCTTGGGCAGGTAGTGAACTGTACGATGCATCTTAGAGGCTTTCTGCTGAAAACAGCTGCCATTTGTGGCTGGAAACCAGGCTGAGGGGAGCAACGAGTGTGAATGGAAACGGTAACGTTGTCGGCCTTAGAGCCAAGACAATGAGCCGAATGATGGTAACGCTCTCTAGAGGTGAGAGGAACTGTGTTTCTCTGTGGACTTGTTATAAAGTGACGCCGCTACATGATGCCATTTCATCAATCGTTAATACAAATATAGCTTATTGAAGCTTCAAAACACCTCACAATATGGTGGTATCCATTCTATTACTAAAGCTTCAACAATTCATTGATTTGTTGTCAACTGTTAAATTAATAGGCAACTATTTTGATAATCGATTGACTCGTTTTTTCATAATAATCTGATTCCAGCTGCTTAAATGTGGTTTCTTTCTTTAGTCCTCTGTGACAATAAACTGAATATCTTTGAGTTGTGGACATTTGAGGACGTCATCTTGTGGTTTGGGAAACACTGACACTTTATAGATCAAAAAACAGGTTGAGAAAATAATCGCTAAACTGATTGACAACGAAAATAAGTTGCAGCCCCATAACACCAATACACATCTGTACAACGTCCGCTGATTTAATGGCCTAAAAGTCAAATCTGGATGTGAGCTTTTTCTCTTCTGCCAAACACATATCAGTCGATGCATTTACCTATCCCGCACTGCGAAGTCCTTCTGCTGCTCCAAGGCGTGGACAAACGTGACCAGGAAGTGCTTGTTGTTGAGGAGAGTGGAGAACATAGTGATGCCCTCCTCTACATTAGGCCTTGTTGTGTTGGTGGCCTGAGGTCAGAAGGGAAATGAAACAGTTATTTCTCAGCGTGATTTCACCTCGACTGCATTACACACCTGCTGCGCCCGCCCTAATCTATTTCACCGCCTCTTGTCTCGAGTGAACACCTCATCCTTCTATCACACACCTCCTGCTCCTGCTTCTCCAGGCACCTCCCTCTCTGGTATAGCGGTATCTCCCGCTCCGTTCCCCGACTGTGCGTGATTGCCTCTAAATGTGCCGAGTCGACTTAATGAGTATGGCCTATCTCTGGGTGCGACTAAGCAGCAGTGAGATGAAGTCTTCCCTCTGGACCGCAGCCATATGGTGTGGTTTGCAGCCTGACAGAAGGAGAACAGGGGTGTCCATTAAGATAAATGCCCGCCTGTGAGATTTATTTGCTGTGACCTGGAAAACACTTCCTGGGAAGACGATGTGGATCCAAGGCACTTCATCACCACTAGACAGCCTCCCCCGGCTGCCGACCCAAAACCGGCGCTGCTATCGCTACTTTCTGTCTTCGTAAGGCGCACAGACACACACACACACACACACACACACACACACACACACACACACACACGTGTGTACTTTCGCTTTCGGCATCCGTTTGCACAGAGCTTTGTGAACGTGCACGCTCCCTCTCCCACTCTCTCTTCATAGCTTTCACTCCCATCCGCCCCGCCATTAAACACACACAACTAGAAATGGATTTCGATGAAAAGCGTACTGTTCGGTTGTCCAAGAGCCAGTGGGAAGGAAGTGTGTCAACCACCTGCTATCAACTTGGTGGGCAGTGTGTTGCTTGACAAGCTGAAATTATTTTTGTCACGCTGACTAGAAACCACTGAATGACACACAAGAGCATGCAAGTTCACACAAACACATACAGTAAACTGACACACTCCACACACACACATTATAACAAGCACGCCAAGGCAAAGAAAGCACAATATGCTTTTCTTTACTGCTCATCAACAACGAGCCGACTGTGAAACCTTAATAAGCTTCAGCGTGACCTAGTTGAGAAGCAGGAGAGTGAAGAAAAGGAGCCAAATCAATGCAGTGTGGCAGAAGAAAGACGAACCGAACGGCCTAATGGCTTAACCCTTCACCTTCCAGTCCTGCAGCAGCGGGTGAGTCTCCGGCAGCACTCGAGGGCCCAGGCCGTCATTCTCGTAGGCGGGCTGGACCAGACTCTTCTCGTAATCGGAAAACATCTGAAACACACATTAACATACTTACAGACAATTGTAATACCAAGTCAGCTCTAGTCGTAAAACCAACGGACATGGATAGACAGGGGGACAAACAAAAAGAGCTGGCCTTGAGACTTGTGTGATAAATGTGCAGTCTGGAACCAAAGGGCAGAATTTCATGAGGAGCCCCAGAATAGGCCCCTGACTGACCATGAAAAGGAACATAACGCCGTGACACGAAACGTCATGAGCTTTAATGGCTTTAGTGACAAAGCCAACCTTTCAAATGTATCGGTCATTTCAGGACAGACACATTTGACTTGTATTGTGTGTCCGAGTCTGTGTCTAACACTGTTTTGTGTGTGTGCGTGTAATCAAAGAGAACAGGAAGCTTTAGTGGAAGAAAAAGAACACAAAAGGGTCACGAGTTTGCTGTCTGAGTGGAAAAAACTACGGAGAGACGATACTGAAGCGACACTTGAATTTACGTTTCCCTCTAAACAGCTTTTCAACACTCTTCCCCGCTCACTTCCTTCACAACAGAAAACAGTGTCCAGTGTCTACTGCAACAAACCAGCGCGGCTGCTGTTGTATACTTGCAAAAAACAGTGTGGGTGTGTGAGGAGTATGTTTTGAGAAAATCAGGGGGAAAGTTTCCTTGTCTCAGTGCCTGCCATTGTTCTGTCTCCTTGAAAGTCCATGCCTGTGGTTGGAAGACAAAAGCCCGCTGAGCTGTGTGTGTCTCCATTAGTGGAAAAACACCCACTAACAGATAGACCCACAGTCTACCTTCAGGGTGGATCACACGTCAGGAAAACGCTTACCTATGGAGAACACATTAACTCTCCTGCAGGGTGCCACGCGGAGCTACACTTCGCTAGACGCCGAACGTATGTTTAAAAGTTTCAAGGTGAATTTTCATCCTGCATATTACAAGCGGTGGGAAATATGGGACATCCAGCTGGGGGAATATTTATTAAACCCCCCCCATTGAGAAAAATGGTATTGTCAGTCTGCCAGTCGGTATCAGATAGCAGAGGGAAAATAGGCTTTCTCACCTTGGGGAAGAACGTGCGTGTGACAAACTGTTTGTACTCCAGAAAGGGGATGCCCTGGCTGCGATTCAGCTCCTTGGTCAGGTCTGTCATGTCCGTCTGCAGCTCTGCAAAGCCTGAAAGGAAGAAAAACAAACAAAGACCCAAAATGTCTTGAATCCTTGGATTGTTTCATTTGTTGCTAAGCAAAATGAGTCAGAAATATCTTCACAGACTAATGCAATAACCGTGGGATCTGTACAAATCTGGCTGATTTTGGTGGAAGAGATTTTAGATTTTAGACTTACAGTATAATGTAATTTACTAAATCAAATTTCATATTCTAGTTGGAATACTACATGTACCAAACACAGATCCTCTGATCTTCTAACACCCTGCCCCCCCTTTCTCTGCCGCTGCCAGTCTAGCACGGCATGCAGGCAAATATTTACCACTCGACAATCAGAGCGGCCGTATCCAGTCCCTCATCCAAACCATGTGTGCAGGCTGAGGTTTACATGCTGCGGAAACAGTATCAGCATGTCCAGACGCTGACTTAAATCCACGTGCTAATACTGTAGCCACTTTATTGGATAGCATGTTCTCAGAGAGGATAATGTTCGCCTCTAATGAGACGCTGGAGATCCCTTTTATGGAAAAGCGCTTCCTGTCACAGGATGAGAGACGTATTTGGGTTACAATGGTACTCTCCTCCGACTGCGTTTGTGTAGAAAGATGGGAATACTAGACCCGGGGGATTTAAAAACATATTCTACTTACTCCTCCAGGTTATTTATCCTACTGTTCGCTAAAGTGTCCTCTAAACCACCCGTCAGTTCACACAATCGACTCCTGAATAGACGCAGGAGGCCCAAATGCAAAACCTCCCAAAAATACAGAGACCCTCCCGTTCCCGTTACCTGGAATATGTCCGCATCTTCCTTCACTCCCTCTTCTTTCACTTTTATCATGTCTATCGTTTAAGTCGCTTTCCGCACACTCACCCTGAACTCGGCCACAAATCTATCCTGTGTCCTCTGAATAAATAACCTCCCCTCCTCTCCCCCACTCCTCCTCCCACGCTTCTGCTTCTCCTCGGACTCGCGGCCCTGACTCCCGCTCCTATCGCTTCCTCCCTCCATTCCTCTTTCTCTATCCGTCCCCCCCCCATCTCTACGCAATAAATCTGGTTGCTCAGACGTGGAGTGGCCTTCGCATGGCTTTACTCTAATGCCCTAGAAAAGACAGAGAAGGAGCACTAAAAACACACAGAGGCCTCGTTTCTACAGCGTAGACACAGCAGAGGCGATGTGGCCACTCGGAGCCGTCTGTGTGTGTGACTGATCATTTATCAGACGCTGTGTTTTATGAGTCACGCTTACTCGGCACAAATCTGTCAACTGTTGTATCTCCCTCCCACTTCAGACCAGAAACAATCTCAAACAAACACATTTTGCATGCACACACACACAAATATATGTGGTCAATATTTCTGTCTTCCCACAAGCTCTTTTTTCATGTCAATCGAAACAAAACATCATTTCAGGTCTAAACAACTCTGAGAGCAGCGCTTGGACAATAGTATAGGGTGTGTGTGTGTGTGTGTGTGTGTGTGCGTGTCTGTGCATGTGCGGGTTCTTGTGTAAACACACCTTTACGGATCTCGTCTCTGATCTGGGACTCCATCTCCTCCATTTGAAGTAGCGTTTTCTGCCAGTAGCGTTCCGCCCTTCGGCTCTTTGTGCAGTACACTACGAGAGCTGAGGAAGACAAAATGCAGTTTGAATGCGGCACGTTTCAACCAACAAGCCCGTAATCACACACCGACAGCTTCCAGTGAAACCAGAGAACAGTCTGTCGGATCAAACGGGTTTGTATCATCTTTTAGTGAGCCTGCGAAAAACATGTGCATGAACGTATCCGACCGTGAGAACATGTAAACGAAAAAAGCTCTCGTTTGTGAATGTGTAAATACAATTTGTGCAGACATTATTTCAACGGTTGTGTCACACGTAAAAATCTAACAAGAAATAAGGATTCTGGGAACATCTGAGAACACATACAAAAGCAGGAAGGTGTGAAAATCCACCATAGCACCAATTTTCACCCATGCACCTGCCTCAGTCATATAACGAATAGAGAGTACGGTACGCACACACAGGCAGACACAGAGCAGACAGCGAGGGGAACAGTGGGGTCTTTGTGCTTTGAGTGCCGACGAGGGATGAAGCAAGTGCGGGAAACTATGACCCCCGGATTCCTTTTATCTGTTCCACATCTGGAGCATCCATCGCTACAGCAGGCACACATCCATGGACTGCCTGGCGAGCGTGTGTACACAACCTACCCACAGTGCACAGCAGCAGCAGCACGCAGCACACCACGATGGACACCACGATGGCCAGCTCGCTGCCGCCGAGCTGCACTTTGGCAATGGTGTGATGGAAGTTCCCCACTTGCACCTAGAAAGAGAAAGAGGGACAACACGTGAAGATGGACTGCGCTTCTTTGTTTTATTGCTTTTTTCCGCTACAGTTCTCACCGTGACCTTTACATGCTAAAGTAGATCTGCTGGTAAACACCTCCCTGGATACTCGTCTTCGTGGTATGTTTCTTAATAAACGTAGCATTATATGATTGTAAATCTTGTACATCCGCTATGGCAACACTCTACCTCATAATTATCAGCTGCAAAAGCAAATTTAATTCTCAGAAGACAAGAAAGACACAGAGGCAGAGAAGAAATGAGCAGAGAACAGCTGCACTAAGTATGTTCTTTGGAATGCAGTATAAATGACATGTGCAGTTCTTAGTGGGAACACAGGTACCTGTGCACAAGCACATATGCACAGACGCATCATTTTGTTCACGGACACAGGTGCACACAGAAATAAATCACACCTTGCAGATTTTGAAAAATGGCCTCTCGCTGCAACGAGCTGTATAGGAGTCACCCGGTTCAGAGCAACCCAGATGTGACAAGAATAGGACTTTCACTTCTGCCTTCTGATTAGTCAGCAGTCCTCTGTGGTCCCTCCTCACATCCTTCCCGCTTCTTCCCCAATCCGAACATACTTCATAAAAAAGAGCGTCAGATAAAAAGCTTCCAATCCTCAGACCAAATCCCTCATATGCTGCTCTCCCTTTGGGGAGGGGGGGAGAGAGAGAGAGAGAGAGACTGCTTCACTGAGCTTCCTCCTGCTTTTCGTTCCATCTTACTCTTTCTGGTCCAGGCATGTATTTACCCAGACCGGCGAGAGAAGGCCTTCATCCAGAGACTGGCCCGGTGTAATGGAGGGGAAAATGCTATTGTTCCGTGTTCCTGTTTCTCTCGGGGTACAAAAAACACTCCTTCCCCACATCCACTCCTGCAGCTCAGCGCCATTTCAGAGCCAAGCAAAACACGGGGACGTGTAAAAATAGATGTGCCACCGAAAGAAAGTGAAGAAACATAAATGGCGCATGAGCTATGCAACGGGTCCAACATGTATGCATTTACTCGAATGTGCCGACGCTCAGGAAAAATGTCTGTTTATTCCCCTGTCGAATCTGCACACCAATCATCCTCACTGCTCGAGTGCAGGCAGCCCACCCGTTCGTGTTATGACTTCTCATTTGACCCCTGCCCTCCCTTTATGTCTCTGCTAATTGCCTGTGTTTATTCTCAGACATCCTGAGAGGCAGACGGGGTTGGGCGCGGATGATAGCGAGCCACAGGTAGACGAGGAGCGAGACCGAGAAAGAGCTTTTCCTTCTATTTCTGTGACAAAGTGGGGAAAACCGTAGAACTCCAGAAAGAGACAGAGTAACATATGTTTCTGAGCTATTTAGGCAAACCACTCACATTCTTATTTAAATATAGATGAACACCCCCCCCCCCCCCCCCTTAATAAAGCCCTCTCAGCATGGACAACAACAGATGGGGAACGTGGGCAGAGGAAAGAGAGCGTCTGGTTGTATCAGGACTGCGCAGTGCTCGACCACGTCTTCATTAAGACCTTTAATTGCGACGGAGGGAGACGAAACAAAAACACGAGCGAGGAGCGAGATCATCGCTGAGTCAGAAGACTGTGAGCAGATAGTGTGTGATAGGTGAATGAGTCGGCGATGACAGACGGGGCTGATGAGGGATTAAAGAGATAAAGGGGAAGTGGTAAACATTTAACTGTTCTACTGTGGCGCAGGCTGACGGCTCACCACCCACACTAACTGCTGATTCACGGTGGCATGTTGAGAGACTATAAACCATTCATAATGGCTAGACACACACACACACACACACACACACATCTCTGACAGTGCGTGGACCTGATCGGATCAAATCCGTCTCAATGAACATCACAGATGGTCTGGATTCCGACTAGATGTTTGGCTTACGAGCACTGCGTGACAGATGGTTGATATCCTTAAATAATCAGCGTCTATCCAGCTAATTTTTGAACACAAGGTCGTATTTGTGTTCTATTGTGGTGTTGTACATGTTTGCATACTTACAGTGACAGGCAGCTCCCTCTCGCTGGAGCTCAGCAGTCCGTTGATGGTGCAGTGAAACAGCTGGTCGTTGTGAAAGCTGATGTTACAGGGATAGGGGCCAATCATCACAGAGTATTCCTCCGGCACCAGCTCCAGAACGCTCGGCCCTTTCTGCGCCAGAAACGAACAAAAAACAGCCGTCAGCCGGTCGGTTGTGGGAGACTAGAGGGGCCTGGTTTGAAGAGGCACAGATAACATTCATTCGCAGCAGCTTTAACCAGCAACATACATGCAGACACATATGCGTTCTCGCATCCATCCACCCACACACACACAGACAGAGAAACCGAGCTGCGGCAGGCCTGTCATTGCAGCTGTCACACAGAGAAAGCCAACTGAAAAATCCTCCAGTTTGGGCTGGAGTTCAGCTTAAAGCAGCAAACATTCCCGCTGACTCTCTCACATGGCCAGGGAAGTTCCTACAAACAAACCCGCTGACAGTCATCCCCGCCTCTGCCCAAAATAACATTCTCAGGGCCTTTACAGGAGCCTGGAATACACTGCTCCAACTCTGTCCTGTTTCAATCCAGGCCCTTTGCTCTCACTCACAGGTTTAATTAAAAGGGGGACTCCTCTGATTTTACACTTGAAGTTCTGCTTCCTAGTCATGGCAAGTTAAGACTACTGATTTATAACAGAAAGCCTGTGTGGCATGACGTTTGAAAGACATATACCAGGCCGGGAGGGTTTTATGAAAGATGCCCTTATCAAGTTGCATCATGGGAAATGTAGTATCCGGTGTTTTTGGAGCTTGTGTTAAGTGCAATACAAAATCAATGGAATAGCCCTTTGAGGTCAATAGCAGCAAGGCTCTATGGATTTCTACTTAACAAGTCTCTATATTGAACTTACAGTTACAGAACACAATGTTCTTTGATCATACAGTTTGTTGACTAAATGTTTATTTCAAAAGAACACTCGTATTGGTCTTGGAAGAAAAGTTTGAGTTGCAACTTCTCATTTTTAGAGGGTTAATTATCATTGTATGACACATGAGTGGACAGATGATCAGACAGATTGTAAACAAGCCACCAGCATAGCTACATAGCACCTTATTTGGAGGTAAAACCAAACCAGGAAGTCAGTCTGTAAAATGTTTTAAAGTCAATAAATTTGCCATTCTTCTTTTTCTCTTCTAAATGACTTAAGCCCTGTCAAACTGATTTATTTTGGGGATGTCACATCATTCACAGAACTCTGCAGTTAACTGGTTATGTACCGTGTTATTATATATATAATATATATATATATAGGAATGATGGCAAGAAATACGAAAGACCCTATTTGTATGGAACTGCAATTTCCCTTTAATATTGGAATGAGAAGTGAGGAAGCGTGTGTGTTTATCCCCAGTGTGCTTCCTTGCTTTGATTACACCCTTAGGGCCCGGTCCTGTCCCTAATGCAGGATGCCACCCCCTGGGTCTCTGTCAACAAATGCTTCCTAACACAGACAAAACACAAACACACACACACACACACACACACACACACACACAAACATGCATACACACGCATACACACACACACACACACGCATTAAACTATCGTACAAAATATGTTTGAGCATATTGTAAAACAAACTGTATACAATACATACAATCCACGATTTTCACACCTAAACTCACTGGACCAAAACAATGGATTCTAAAAGCCAAAACAGAACGAAAGCAAATAAAATCCACCCACATTCCTGCTCAGGTCCTTAATATAGGATCTGGCCGACTAACAAGCGCCCTATTAAACAAACACGCACATTCTCTTCTCTCCCCCCTTAAGGTCCACCACAAGTGGAATTCACCTTCCTTCAAAAAAAAAAAAAAACAGGAAACAACAGACGAGTCGCCCATGTAGACCGGCTGAGGCAGCGATTCCTGCAGGGGCCTCATTCCGACACTCACAAACACATGAAGAGGAAGCTGCGCCGGGTTCAGACTCCCCTGTCTGTGCTGTTAGAAATGTGAATGTCGTACGGTGTCACAGCCAGCGGCCCTTTTCGGGAGATGAATCCATGCAGACAGGTGCTTGGATCAGCCAGACCACAGGAACACGGGACCTCCCACTAAGCTGCCCCCCCCCCCACACACACACACACACACACACACCTCCCCCCTCCTCAGGACCCCCAACTGAAATCAACACGTCTCAGCGGAGGGGCCCTTTGATGTGCTTTATGTGCCTCTGGTTTATGTGAATATGAATAAAGGAACGCTCAGCCTTCTATGCTGCTCACAGTCAGTTTACAGCAAACCTTTAGAGAATACACCAGTTGTTCTACGTTGAATATTAATATGTTTTTCAGGTTGTCAATAGTCGGTGCTTTCTGCTGATGGCATCTGAAGGTAAATGTAGGCTAATCAGTGTTTTCGTCAGATTACTGGCCGTGTTAGCAGCGTGGCTCTGTGGATGGCTCTGACAGTTGGTTGGAAATATTGTTGAAATATTATTGGACGTTTGTTCGTCGTTGTTAGTTGTTAGTCATTGTGCAGGCACTCCTGGTCCCCGGAGGTCAACGTTTTAGTTTTTTAATCAAATCAACTCCCTCAACTGGTGGACGGATTGCCATGACATTTGGTGCAGACATTCATAATAATAAATTGTAATATCTTTGTTGATCCCTTGATTTTTTTTAAGCAGTGCCATCATCAAAAATGTTAATGTGTCCTAAACTTTGGTTTGTGACCAAATACCTGCAAAACTAATGACATTCCCATCAGCCTCAACTGTACTTTGTGTTTAGTGCAAGTTAGCAAACTAGATTATTAACTAGGATGATAAACAAATATTGTTAATTAAAATTGTTCATGTTTATTACACTTGTGTTGTTGCACTATCCTCTTTGCTGCTGTTAAACTGTAAATTTCCCCGCGGTGGAACAAATAATATCTTATCTTTCCTAAATAGTTAAGTTAATTAAAAGGATTAAGATTTGACATGCAAATTTAATTGTTATTTCATTTATGATACAACCCTCGTGCTATTGCAACCAATTGCTGCACTGTCTTATTGAACCACTGGTGTATGTCGTACTGTGTATGTAATCAATAAAACAACATCCCATCCAATTAGAGGTGGACACCATTGACTCGAAAACACACATTTTCTAATAGAAGGTGAACATTCGCTCGACTTATCAGGAAACCAACGTTAACAGTGAAGCAGTAATCTGAACCTCTGAACTTCCTGTCTCAGCAGTGTCACTCACGTTGATGACGAGTGTCAGTGGCTCTCCCGGGTGGTGCTTAATCAGCTTCTCCTTGCTGGCAGTGAAGAACTGAGGGTCCTCCACGTACTCCAACAAGAAGTGACCTTTATGTGGCTCCCCCTCCTCTTCCTCCGCCTCGCCATCAAAGTTGAAGGGTCTGTCTCCAGTGTAGAGGATTCCATTTAGGATAAACTGCACTGAGGTCTGCTGGGACTGGCTGGACGCCGGGGACGGGCAGGTGATCGTGAAGGAGGAGACCACTGTGCAGCGCTGGAGAAGAGCCAGAGAAGACAAAGTAGCTTAAAGTCTGTTTCAATGTGTGAATTATCTTCAGTCAATCAGATGTCTCCTCCATTTTCAACCAATCACATGAGCGCGAGACGGGACGGGGGTGGAGAGGAAAACGAGGAAACACCGTTAGCTTTGGTGGTCCAAGCTTTGGTGGTTCATATTTGTGATTTGGCCATGAGTGCTGCTACCCTCAACTTTGACTGAAACCTAAACCAGAATGTTTCACACAGAACACCCTGGACATAAACTGTTCCAGCCCCTTCCATCTGGCAGGAGGCTGCGGTCCATAAGGACCAAGACCTCCCGCCATATGAACAGTTTCTTCATTCAGTGTCTTCATTCATCTTCACATAGCGGGTGGAAACTTCAGTCCAGTTGCTTTATTGCTTTGTTTGGATTGATGTGGGGATCCCTACTGACTTATCTTCCCTCTTTTAGATGTTTCAACACTTGTCTGAGGTGCAGAAGTTAGACGTTTTAAACCATTTCGCCGAAGCTAGCTACAATGCATGTCTTTTATTGTTGTTTAGCTGTGTCTGACTGATTTAGATATTCCACATACTCTGCATGCTTTTATGTTTTGTGCCTCTGACGTGGATGTTTTTTAGTGTCTAACTATGCAGCATCATCTTGTCTTTAGTCCATGTTTCTATTTAACATAGTATTCCCTCATTTGATTTGCTTTGTGTGTGTTGACTTTGTGAGCCTGTGTGTTGTATGTCTTGTTAGTACTTGACAATGTAGAACTAGTCTCCTGAATGATTATATTAATATTCTCACTTCTTTCATTGTTTGTGTACGCATGTCATGCCTTTTCCATTCACCTATCAGATGGTTAATGACACGATAAACCTGCTACAGAATTCACCTTAAACTGTGGACTTGTATATCTCTCTTAAAGAACTAGTTTGACATTATGGGTGAATCCACGTACATTTGCTTTCTTGAGAGTTATACGAAAAGATTTCCATTAATTTGTGTCCCAAAATATGAAACTAGTCTTGCGAGTTTAGATTTGTTAGAAGTGTGATGACTTCATGACACATTAAAAACACAGTTTTACCGTTTGTTCTTCTTAATTAAGAGTTCCCACAGAGTTTCATCAAATAAAAAAAGGAAACAATTCAGCTGATTACTCACTTTTTCTCCAATTTCCAGCACCTCCATGGTGACGCTCTGCACCAGATCAAAACCCTGGCCTGTCACTGTGATGGTCCTGCCACCACTGCAACACAAACACACAAACACACACAGACACGGACAGAGAGTCACATCTCAGCCATGAAACAAATAAATTTGTCAAATTCATACTGGTATGCAAATACTTTTGGGACACTGCAACAAAACAAGAGAGAAACAGGGGACCAGATAATAATGCAAAACAGTTCGGCTGCAGTGCAGATCCACACACACGTCATCAAAGACATGCCGCTACGCTGTCAAACGCATGCTCTGCTATTTAGAACACAAAAGGGAGAAAATGCTGCACATCAGGATGACATTACAGTCATGACTTATGTCAGTGAGTCTAGGAGGGGAATCAGAAAGTCCTCCAGCTCCAGATGTTTAAGTCTTGGCTTTAATACTCGTGACGTGTAAAGCAGTCTACCCTACCTGAGGTAGCTCTTCTTGGGGTGGATGAAGCTGATGGTGGGGTTCTTCTCGTAGGTGTAGGTGGCGCTAAGCTCTGCACTTTGACAGGGAAGGTTTTCAAACTCCACACACACTGCCACTGAGTCAGTGAGTGCCTGCAAGGCTGGAGGCATGGTGCACTCAATGGTTTCATCTGTTTTCCTAAAAAAAAGAAAATGAAGAAAACATTATGACTGCACAACATCAACAAATGTTTGGTTTTGGTTTTGACTTGGACAAACAAAAAAAGAGGAATTAAGACTGTTTCGTTCTTAACGAAACACTTTAAACTCTGAAATGTTGACCTGGTAAAAGGCCTCCGCTCCAAACAGAAGACAGCTTCATGCAGGTGTTGCGTAGCCTTGATCATCAGTTCTATGCATTGCATTTACAGCACTATTAAATGACACAACCCCGTGTCAGTATTAAGAGACTGACAGACTTGACCTGGACCTGCCTCACAGACTTAACTACAAGTATCGCCTTGTGGTTGAACGCCTCTGCCAACCTGAGTCATGTTGGCATTAACATCCACGTCTGTCCAAAATGTCATCACTTCATTGTTTCATCCTATTAGACATTTGTGTGAAGTTATCATACTTAGCATATGAATTCTTGACCTCACAAAGCCGGAAACGTGCTTTGTGAGGTCAAATTCCTAATCAGTTCATCTTTGAGTCCAAGTGAACGTTTGAGCCAAATTTGAAGACAATCCGCTGAAGATATTGAGTTCAAGAGAATGGGACAGATGTGACCTTTGACCAACCGAATCCAATCACTTAATTCTTCAGTTCAGGTGGACGTTTGTGCCAAATATGAAGAGATTCCCTCCACGTGTTCCTGATATATAGCATTCACAAGAATGAATGAACGGATGCTCGGATGAGCCTAAAAACAAAAAGAACTCAGACCACGGCCGTCGCCAGTGCGGAGGACTACACGCAATCTAAAATAAGCAGTACTCACTCTGTGATGGCACACTCCAGCGTGTTGTTGACTTTGACTCTGACCTGAGAGCCAATGTTCAGGTGTTCCCCGCTGATGATGACTATGGTTCCCCCAGCACGAGAGCCCTTCCTCGGCTCCAGGGACAGCAGCTTTGGGATCTGAGTAAAGACGACAACACGTCAGATTGATCACTCGACATCAACAGCTTCTGTCACTGGGAAAAGACGGGCTTACTCACACTGTGTTTTGTGCTCTGTGATGCTTTTCTTGACACACAAATGAAATCTTTTCTCGCCCTTTTTGAGATTCAAATATCTTGTCTTTAGAGATTGGCTGAGACAGCTGCTGACTACAACAGTAAATTAGTGAAGAGTAGTGTGAAGACAGCCCACGCTGCAATATGTTAACGTGCTGCTGAAGCCAACAGGCCTTTGGGCTCAAGCTTGCAGGACAGCTATACTAAGAGGCAATAATGTTCATGCATACACATGAGAAACTGCATGCACACACAGTCACATATGCACATGCAAAGACACACACACACACACACACAAATGTTCCTGGGGGCGAAGATGAATATCCCTGTCCAGCTCTGCAGCTACCAGCATCAGCATCAGCATTCCCTCCCCCCCCCCTCTTTCCGAACTTTCTATCCCCGCCGTGAACCTCGCCTCCAGGGAAACCTCTTATCCTCACTGACAGGACTCACTTCCTCAGTGTGCTCGGCTGGAGGAGACCTATTGTGTGTTTGTGTGTCAGAGCTGGTACAAGGAGGCAGATGTTTCCGTCTAAAGGCCCGAGGAAGGAGATGCAGCAGAGGCGCATATATCCTGTCTCCAAAACTGTTTTCCCTTTTCACCCACATCTTCCCCTTTAACACCCATCGGTTATTAACCCCTCTCCCACCGAGCGTCTCTCAGAAATAGATAACCAGAACCCGGGCGGAGATCCCACAACAGCGCGGCGTAATTCTTTGTTGTTCTGGATTTTTCTTCATCCTCGTGTATCAACAGGATCGCGGTAATTTCTCTGTGGGATCACTTGCAGGGAGAGCTGCTCTTAGAAGCTGCTGAAATGATGGACCGTTCCAGCACTGAATTATTAAAACAACTCTTTGTCTATAAACAAAAAGAAACAAAGGGTTTACATGGGTATTTCCACTGACTGAACACTCCAAATCCAATGGGAGACTGTGTGGGTCGAGGTCAATTAGCACAATGCTGGCTGGCTCGCCTCGACCCAGTGATGAATTCACAGCGAAGGGACATTCCAACAATCGCCATATTTGTTTTTGCTGGCAGCGAGTGCAGAATGACAATGTTGCTCAGTTGCTAGCTCAGATGGACGTTTGAAGATTCCCACACACTCCTCAGAATTCCTCAGAATCATAAAACGCATCTGTTAACGCTCAACAGACACACTCGAGATGGCTCTCCCAGTGGGGAACAAGGAACAAGAGAGCGCAGAAGAAGAAGAATGCGGAGGGAGAGGCGGACAGAACAGAGAGCAAAAGATCAGCAGGAGAGTAAATAAGTGGAGGATATACTCACTAAGTATGAGAAGCTCTCCCTTGACGCCCCCATCCCGCTCTGATCCACATCCACTTGGACGATATCTGTCCTCTCGTGTGCAGACCGTCCAGTGACACACACCAGCCTGGGGGATTAAAAAAAGAGTGTTGTTTGGCTGTCAAAACATTATAATCGGAGATCAGTTAATAAAAAAAAAACGGATGATATTGGATATGAACACTCAAAAGAACATCTTATAATTTTTATCTAATAGAGTAATTTAAGAAAAAGACTCAAATTGCAAGCGAGGGGAACCAATATGAAGATGAAGAGAGAGATCCTGATCTTGACAGCTAAACAAAGGCACATAATTAATCTTGGAGAATTGTGGTTATGAACTAATTCATCAGACCACATTTACATATGGAATCCAATAAAGCCTTGAGATATCGTATATATTAGAAGATGTAAGGTTCAAAGCTCCTCAGACCAGATGTGTTTAACCACAGTGGAGATTAAGGGGCTGCTGAGGCTTGGTCTCTCGCCTTCTGGCTGTGATTAAACCTTTGTGTCATCAGTGCACGCTCTACAGGGACGTCTTATATTAATGACACGGTGGTATACCGAGGCACAGGGATCTACTGTTCTGGGGCCTCAATGGGATACCGGGGTGGGGGGAGGGGGGGGAGGGACACACACGACCTTTATCACCTCACGTGATCCTCTTCCAGCTTGACACCCTGTCGGTTTATTTAGTCAGGTGCCTCGTGCTACAGTGGTTGTAAATTCTCAGCGAGTGATCGGGGTGATTGACAAGAGGAATTGTGGGGAATTTTTACATCCGCGGAGGAGCTGTGTTTTACGTAGGAGGACCTGGCAGGATGAGACGAGGCTTGGCTGGACAGATTGGGGCTCGGCTGGGGTCGGGCTGTCGGGTCTGAGACCAGGGCTGGCTCAGAACGCTGCCTCCGAGCGTGTTTTTAAATGTCAGGCTGAAACAAATGCTGTGTTTTAAACCCGAAACCCAAACCACTGTGGCATTTAATGAGCCCAATTAAAACATGGATTTTCTCCACAAGCCCGAATAGCTGTTGTAAAAAATACAATAATCTAAAATAACCTGCAGTAGCAGCCATCTGTTGATAGCGATGTCTACATTTGTGCTCATTAATTGAAGGAGCATCAGGTAAAGATCGTCATTACACTAGAATTACACTCCTGTCAGTTACGAGTCGTGAGGGTTGCAAGCGCACCTGTTTGAAGAGAATGCATCATTTCACATTCTCTGATTTAAGGAGGGGAGTAAAAAAGAAGATAAAATGAAGCATGACTATTCACAGACTCAAGCCTGAGGGAAAGAAGAGAGCCTGAATCAGCCGGAACATGTCGGACCGCTCCAGGCCGAACTGGATTCAGGCTGAGCATCAGACTCTTAACGTGACATCATATGATATCTGCTGCTGAACGATAATGTTGAGGATTATTGTGTGGGGAAAAAGACATACATAAAACCAGTGCATCTTGTGGAGCACAGAAGGGGTGATGAATTCGGCCTGTTGCATTTAAACAGTACTATGGTTTAAAGTTAAATTCAAGACTTTGTCAGACGTTTTTAATACCACATAGAATGCTGTTTTACAATCGGCCAAAGTATCAAAGTATGATGGAAACCCAGTAGGGACGCTACGGCCTTGGAGCCAGTACTTCCCTGCAGTTATTCTCATTAACAATTCTCCTGAAAACTACTTTCCCGATTTATATTTTCATCCATCCAAAAACACATTTCCCAGAGTCCAAGGTGACTGAATTACAATGAGGTAGAACTGAGAGACGCAGACAATCGTCACGTTGGAGAAGCAAGAACCAGTTTGCTTAAATTATCATCAATTATCAAAATAGATGCAGAGTATTTTTTAAATTGTTGCAGTTCAATCTGCAGAATATAAAAATACTTTTCTAATGACATGGTTAACGAATGTAAAGTGACCTAGAACCTAGAATGTGTCAGAAAATTGACTACAATTAAAAAAGATTAATTGATTTAAGGTCATTCAAGTTTCTGCTAAATCCGTTATGAGACGATTAGCTTCTTACGTCTAGCAGTACTGACAGTACTCGCTACGGTCTGATGGGGCCGACTGAAGCGCCACAAAAAAGGATCGTGTGCAAAATCCACCGTTGCAACGTTCGCTCTTTTTAGTTTCTAGGTGAGCGACGTCTCCTAACAGCTCGCAATCAGACACAAAAACATACAAAAATAAATTACATTCAAGACTTATGTTACATCCAGAGGCCTTTTTTTGAAGAAAAAAAAGAATTCCTTGCTCTTTAAGGCATTTGCAGATGTCCTGTTGTGTGTGTGTGTGTGTGATGTTGATGCAGTGTGATCCCAGTCAAAGGACGTGCACACTCCCCGAGCAGACAGAGCCCAGATGACCCCTGCTCCACATTCCAGCGCCGCCCCACTGCGGTGATATTATGGGTTTCAGAGGTCGATATTTTGAAGACGTCTCCGATCATTTCCCCCCGAGTGGATGACGAGGATCACCAACAATCAGGTCCGTGAGTGTTCGGGTGTGAGTGTCGTCTGAGGTGCAGCTAAAAAAGAAAAAGGGGCGAGGGCCACTCAAGGCTCATATGGAAATGATAGCGAGGGCAGCACGGAGGGCCCCGAGTCAAAAATCTAGAGAAGTGCTCCAGTAAATGAGGTGTGCCTCGACCGACTGTGCCATCAATTAAAATGTTGACACCGAAGCGAGCGGAGCGGCCGGCTCTCCTGCGCTGCACATTTTCCTTGTGGCACACAGCTGTGAACTTTCACCTCCCAGCACACGAGCAGGCACCTGTCTCAACAGCGCTGGTAAATGAGGTCACATGTGCCCGTGTGTCAGTGAGTATATGGGCCTTTCTGCAAGAGCCAGTTAGAATTTCAGAACGTCTGAATGAGGATATTTTTTGTAAAACACAGTCATTTTATACAGTCCTCACATCTTCAAGCGGATTTAGAGATGTGGTATGAATAGGTTGACGTTTTTATTTTCAATAAGGTTTATAATAAGATTGAATGTAAAGCCTTTAAGTCGAGGGGATGCGATAGGATCATATAATTAGATAGAAAAGTAAAGATGTGCGAGTGTGTGCGTGCAAATGTGCTGACATTGTCAGATGCACTGACGTGTTATGATTTGTCACTGCCACTTCCAGCGACGAGGATATGCTCTGCTGTCAAAACAAGCAGCCCGCAGGAGCCACGGAGGAAAATGACGACACGAGACGAGAACACCCCTGGAGTGAAATGCGATTCGCTGTTTTCAGGAAATGTGCGGTTTCGGGGGAATGTGTCAGGCAGCTGGAGTGACAGGTAAGACCCGCGGGTCACCCTCGAACCGGTCTTAATACAATGATTGGCTCCAGCGGAGCAAGACCAGATAAACAGTTCCATTCAAGGAACATTACAGATACTGAATGGAAGTTTGGATGTAACTGTAGAGTTCTGGTGCGCCGGTGTCAAAGCGGGGTCCTGCTGTCTCCATGGTGACAGTGCGATGGTCCCCGAGCTACGGAGGGATGCCGATGCATAATGATATTTGTGAAAATTAGCCCTCGTGAGCACACAAACACTAAACCACGCAGTGAAGGTTGACGTTCTATTTTCAAGACCGGTGGACGTGTAGGAGGGTAATGATCTGTGATGGTGATCTGTGGGAGGGAGTTTAATAACTCATTTAAATGTGGTTCATCTGGGGTTTTCTTTAAACGAGAGCTTTTCAACTACAACGCTGAATAGGATCGTTGGCTCTGAATGGGCTTCATTTGTACCGCAAGTTACGGATCACAAACCACTCTGCGGGTGATCAATAACACAAAGTTTACAATTCTGTCCCACTTGTTTATTGCCAGAGATATCCGATAGAGGATATCTTTTTTCATTCCATCCATCCATCTTTCTCGTAAATCCATTACCCACAATGCAACTCAACCCCTGACAGTTCGGTAGGAGATTCGGGTGTGTTATAGAGACAGAACGTGTCTTACTCTGAAAGCCACTGTTGCCAGATTTACAGTCTCCCGCCCCAACTTCAAACCGGCTAAATAAATGTGCACGAGGAAACACAACATATCTGCATAAAATAACCACAGATTAAATGTTAGCTGAATAAAGATAACACTTAGTTGTGGGTTCTTTTACCCTGTTGGTAGGGCGTCCCACCACACAGCGGCTTCTTGGCGTTTTTCTGTTGTCTTAACGCAATGCAAAGAGTTTTTGCGTCAGTTGTGAGCGCGAGTTAACTGCAGCGGCTAATGTTGCCACGAGCTGTTCGACCAAAGCAGAGCTGAGGAGCGACCAGCGCTCTGGTAAGCTCACTACTTCCTTACTCGCCCCCCCGGAGTTTTTTTCATTTTCAAACTCGTAATCTCCCTCTGGAGCCACAGAAGGCTTCATATAAGCAGTGGCCGTCCCCCAGACCGGTAAACAAGACTTTGATGTTTAAAATGGGCGGTGTGTGTAACAGCGGTATTACAGGTATTCAAGATTTAACAGTGGTTCTCAGACTTTTTTTTAACATTTATTTCATGCTTTTCTTAGCAGATCAGGCCGTACAGTCTGTCAATTAAATGTAATAAGTCGGGTAAAGCTCTCACTGCACCGTGTGGTCTGAGCTTCAGGTTCCACACAGTGTTCAGGGTTGACACGTACAGTCCAAGTCAGGATTCCCTTGAGGTTTACTAACTGTGACAAATATTTCCATCGCTTGATCTCCATCTCTGCCTGCCGTCCACTGGGCCACTTATCCGCCTGACGGCATGTCAGGTTACTATGACAATGGGTAATTGTTATAATTGTTAGCTATCATCTCACCAGTCCTAATTGCAGCACAGCTGCTTATTTTATCAGGGTATTAAATATAAATGATGTTAATGTATAGGACATGCTCTGATTCAGTCCATCTTGTCATTCTGACACTGTCTTCTTCTTCTTCTTCTTCTTCTCTCGGCTGTTCCAGGTAGGAGTCGCCACCATTATCTATCGCTAACGCTCGGAAAAAAAATGGAAATCTGATTTTATGATTTGGCGTAGGTGTTATGTCGGATGCCATTCCTTAGCGGCCGTGGGGGCAGAAACCGAAGCACTGGGAGGAAGCCCACAAAGCCCTCAAACACAAGGAGAACATGCAAACTCCACATAGAGAGGCCAAGGCTGGGGGATCGAACCCTGAAACGTCTTGCTGTGAGGTGACATTACTAACCACTGCGTGACGCTGCCATTCTGACAATGCAGATGATATAAAATGTAACAAAATAAGCATAAAGGGGACTAAAAGTGCCCGCATGCTGATAAGCTTGAGCAAACACTTAAAGAACAGTTAAAACAGCTTATACGTGCACATTTGTGTATCATAATACAGCCATATTATAGAGTACTTACTCTACAGAGACAGTGTAGAGCTCAGGCAGGAGATTACACGCCACATCTCCAATAGAGACCTTTACAGCTCCAGACCTCCTGCCCAGGTTCCTGCCTTGTACTGTCAGCAGGGTGCCTCCTTCCACCGGACCCCTCAGGGGGAAGATCTGACAAAACACAAAGTGAATAAAATGAACGGGGTGAGGGGGGGAGAAAATCCAGTTAAAACCCTGTAATATGCACAATAAATTAGAGCTCATAAGTAGATTACCTCCCTAAAAATGTTCCACTAATGACGGGTGGTAATGAACGTGACAGAGAATTAAGAGAATGCAAATGCTTTGGACACGTGTGGCACACGGAGAGATAAGGACAAGTGTTATTCTGCTGAAGACCTGAAGATCTAATAGAATAGACACACGGTTTGAGTACACACACACACACACACACACACACACACACACACACACACACACACACACACACACACACACACACACACACACACACACACACACACACACACACACACACACACACACACACACACACAAAGACTCTTAACTGCGCCTGTCTGAGACTCTTCAGCCCCTAATCCTCTACAGCACATGCAAATAAAGAGCCGCGTAAGAGCCCCCTTCACATCCCACAAGAGACAGACAGAGCGAGAGAGAAAGGACTGGAGAGGCGAGGTGGAGAGCACAGCAGAAAGGTGGATGAGTGGGGAGGCAATTTAGGAAACTGAGTGTCGAGAGGAGAGTGAATGCTGATGATGGTGGTGAGAGAGTGCAAAGCCTCGACCGGGGGGGGAATTAATGCACAGTGCTATTCCCTTTCATCTGTTTTTCCCGTGTCTGCTCTGTCAAATTCCTCAGTCCCATTTCTTCTGCGGTTGTTTCGGAGGCACGCTCTCGCGCATCATTTCGTCCGCGTCCCTTTTGGTCTTTTAACTTTACTTTCGAGAGAAAAAAAAAAAAAAAAAAGAGCAGCGACAGTCACCTCTCCAATCACCTCGGAGACGCAGCTTCAAGAGATAGCATCTCCGAACGCCCAGACAGAAGCAATCAACTCTCATTTTGCCACTGTAGCGCAGCAAGCCCAGCTGCGAGCATGCTTTTTCCGACTGACCCCCCCCCCCCCCCCCCCAGCCGCCGAGGTCAGTGCGACCCCTGTGTGTTATTAGCCCAGGCTCCGGCTCTATCAGAAACCGAGCCTCAGAATGAAAACAGCACTTCTGTTTGGTCTAGGTGAGGGGGACAAGGCTTGCCGCTGCATACAGATAATTTGAAGCCCGCAAGAGTGACAGCGCAGATAAATAAACCTTTTATTTCCCAGCTAAAAGAGGGAGGCAGTTAAGTAAAGAAAGAGTGTATTTATTTTAATATTAAAACAGCAAGTGTAAAAACAAGCCAAGCCATTGCTTGAAGTATTTCTGTGGGATCTACACCACGGGAAATGTTTCTGTGGTTATATTCAGCTTTTGGATATCAAGTGCTCCCTGTGTTTACTTATATACATATATATATATATATATATATATATATATATATATATATATATATATAAATAAACTTCCTTTGACAAAAGCACATTCCTTCATACAGATGTTAACACACAAACACACCATAAATGCATGTGTGCGCACACACTGAAGCACGGCAGACAAACTAGAAGCACCCAGAGCTCCGCAGTAAGCAGAGTTACTTATCATCATCACCATGAGTCTTATAGCACCTAATGTGTCTCTGCGGTGCCGTTGAGCATTGACATCAACATCAGCTGGCATGCTGTTCATTTACACCTCTTACAAGTCTTGATTTACAGCGCAAACTCTGCCAGGCCTCCAGGGAGACCACAGGGTGTGAATGTGTCGCTGCAAAGACGAAGAAAAAAACCCAACAAGGAATGTTGTATTCCACACCCTTGAATTCAAAAATATTCAAAATGTATTGTACGAGCAGATATGCCAACCTGTTCCAGATAAACGCCCGAACTGATAAAATCCATATGTTTCTCCTTTTGTTATATTCTGTGAGGTCAGAGCTTTCATCTTCCTCACTCCCGCTCCTCTACGTCACTCTAATCAAAGAGGACGCGAGGACAAAAACAGGAAAAGGCCTCAGACTATATACTGTACCCTTCTCCATCCTCTCTCCAAAACCGTTTATGTCTCACCCAGATCCGCCTGTTCTCTGATTCTTTTCATGTCGGGGATGAACTATGTTTGGTAGTTCCTGTTTTGGTACCTCTAATCAATTTTTTGGGGGGGTTAAAAGTGGACCAGCCCACACATAACAAGAGAATAAAGGGCCTGCAGACATGATAAATGTCTCTATTGTCTTACGTCACCGGGCTGAATTGAGCGCATTTTTCACAATTAGGTGGTGTGAGGCAAAGTTTAAGGAATAATGAAATCCTCCATATTACTGATATTTTGGTGCTTGCGATAGAAAATTGCAGGTGACAAGGCAGAGCAAGAAAAACACACTTCATTACGTTCGCTGTACGCGCAGTCACAAGGTCTAAATGACAAAGAGCTGCTGCGATATATATATATGTGTGTGTGTGTGAATGTTTAGGGAGAGCCTGATTTTATCCTCCTTAAGCCGGAGTACTCGGGGCTCAAACCCCTGTGGATTCTCTGGGAAAACATGGCTGCCAAAAGCGTTGCATCACACACCCCACAAAACCACAGCCCCCAGTATCCTCTCTCCTGAGACAGCCACTGTGTGTGTGTGTGTGTGTGTGTGTGTGTGTGTGAGAGAGAGAGAGAGAAGAGAGAGAGAGGGAGAGAGAGAGAGAGAGAGAGAGAGAGAGACACAACAATGGTCTACCCACGCATACGGCATCTCAGCCCGGCTAACTTCAGTCACGTAAGAAGTCCACATAAGTTGGACTCTCACAGAGCCTCCTGTTAGTCACAGCATGCTGACAGCTACAAAGAATGAGGGATAATCGTGAATGCTTCAATATGGCCTATTTGTGTGCAGTATATCTGTGTGTGTGTGTGTGTGTGTGTGTGTGTGTCTGTCTGCTTTGTTTTGCCTGCTTATTCTCCTGGGCCGACCAGGTTTTTATCTACAGGAAGTTCAAGCCGACTGAGTATCATGTGAGCCGTGCTTCCCATGACCGCCTGCGGTTGCTGTGCTGATATAAGGGTTCTGGTGGTGGCAGAAAAAGGCTCGGAGGACGGCTCCAAACACCCCCCCCCCCCCCCATTACAGCTGGGGACAAAACAAATGAATACGATCATGCAAATGAGCTCCGTAAACGGTTTAAAGAATCGGTCCTGCCGCTAATGGGAACATTTCGACGAGACCGCACTCAGACTCTGCGTGAGCTAAAACACTGCTTGTGGTCAGTGTGGTTTTTGCTCTTATTCTGGTCACAAATCCCCAAAACCCATCCTGGTTCTTATTTGCTTTCTTTTGTGGTTTTCTACACAAAGAGCTCTACACATATAACTCTCATGACCCAATCCACACAGTTTACACTCATACTGTAGTTTCACAGGGCTAAAGGTGTTCCCATGCCCTTCTGAGTGATTGCAGATTGACTCCGCCGCGTCCCCCGAGGGCAGCGGCTGAGTAAGTGTTAGTGTTATTACCGAGTGAACCGCTTTAATGAGACTCTGTTCAAACACTCCCCTCAGCAGCTGAGATGCTGGACCGACAGAGGGTCACCGTGTGAGCGACTCCATGATTCACCATTTTATGGATGGAAAACAGAGCCTGGGGGCTCCGGTAAAGGAGGCGGGGCTTTTGGGGAGGATTGACGCAAGCGTCTGCAGGCCGCGTTCGTGTTTTATAACCTGCAAGCTCACCTTGTGGATCTCAGGAGACGGGCATTGATCCATGATTGGCTGACAGTCGTCCCTCGGCCTGCAGCTGTTTTCACACCAGCCGCAGAGGTGGCCCTGATCCTCGCGGCCCCAGCACTGGGAGCAGTCCGAGCTACCCACTCCACAGTTGTACACCTCCACTAGAAGGAGAAGGGAGGTAGGGGGGGGGGGGGGGGGTGAGACAGGAAGGCAATTGTTATACCAATACAGAATCATTGAACCGTGGCCTTAATTAACTGTACTGTAGACTCCTAACATTCTTTTATAGCTGACTGTATATGAATATGGGCTGCTTGTTTTTGAATAAACAGCATAAGCATTTGCAGGATGATATATGCACGGCTATAAAAATAAACCAAGAAAAAAAAAAAAAGAGGAAGAGAACAAAGCCAGCGAGAAACAGATGATTATGTTCATGTTCCAATGTGCCTCCCAGTGAGAAATCCCATTTGTATCACTGCATGTGCGTCTGTGCATGCATTTGTGCTAATATTGCAGTGTGTGTGTGTAGGTGTGTAGGTGTGTGTGTGTGTGTATGCCCGCATGTGTTTTTTAAAATGTGATGATTCTGCATGTTACGAAGCCGCCGTCATGTCCTTAACAGTGCCGTGTGTCTGGCTGCGGCCCAGGGCTGTTGTTCACATGCTAGACACATGGACTGTGAAGAGCACATCTGGGACTGGGATAGGCAGAGGATTGGCTTTTAGCTGCTGCACTGGATAACATGCCAAGTTTTAACAACATGAGAGCCACTTTCCGTCATCTCCCTGTTGTCATGGAGCTCAAACTGCATTTGCAACAACACATACGGACACTTGTACGCGTTGCATCGATAACACCTTAAATTGCGGCTCCTTGTGTTCTATAATCATTATGTGTAATTAGACGGTAGCAGAATATGATAGTGTAGTAAATTACTAGTTGGCAAATTATGTGTTGTAATACACAAACTACTATTATTGCAAGCGAAAGCCAGTCTAACGCTGTTTGTCGCTGTAAGCGGCTCCTCCAGGTTTAATCAAATCCACCAGCCTCATCATAGAAAAAACAACATTTGTGCACAGGTGAAATGCATTCTGGGAGCAACTGTGGCACGCTATGTCAGACTTTTTTCCTTGTTTTTGCCAGTTTCTAATTATGCTCAAATACAGGAGAGCTGAGCGAAGAGCTGAAGCGTGGCTAATGGAAACTGGATTTCTCATCTGTTGTTTTTAATTTGCACGTCTGCACAACAATGTCTCACCTCTCATGGGCTGAGGGCTGTCCACAAAGACATCCTCCGGCTGTCCACTAAAGCGTCCTCTCCTCCTCAGGTTGAGGTGGTAAACCTGGCTCCTCTGGTTAGTGGACAGCTACACGGACAGAAAGGTACACATGCATTCACGCCCTCGAGATAATAATGGGTTCTTAGTCCACTTTTAAACAAGGGTTTATAATAATTGCAAGAAAAACAAGTTACAAACAAGGCTTAAATCGAACAATAATGAACACACTGAACCAGTAAATGCACAGTAACTGAGCTTCAGCTTGGATGAATGGACTCGTTAGTTGTTTGCTGAAGGTCTGTACTTACTGTTACTCCGCTGCACTTGACAGTCGAGCTGTTCAGCCACGTGGCCTCGTATCGCTGCTCTGTCCCAAAGTCGCACTCCAGGTCCTCCCCCTGTCGTGCAAAAGTACTTATTTAAAACAATTGTGCAGTATTTCAGCAATAACTAGCAGGCAAACTGTGATATCACGCTGTTCTGAGAATGAGATAACCACTGATTTAATACCCAGAAAAGAGCTTCTGAAAAAAGCTCTCTCAAACGTGTCTGGTAACAATTGAGTTGGTGTAACCGGGGAACTGGAATAACCCCGCAATAATTGTCCCTGCCAGGGAAAATTCAATATTCATAAACATCTGGACTCCCACATCTCTCTGCAAGTCATCTGGGAGCCAGAGTAATGAATATGAATTCATTCTTCATAAAAACATGAGTTGAATGACTCTCTGAGCCAAGATATGTGAAGGTAAGACCATAAATAAGCTACGAGAGGTAAGAGCAGTAAAAGGTCATTACTCAAAGTGGAAGAAATCATTTGTCTGCGAATCCCGCCAGTTTAAATTGGTCTATTTCTTATCGCCCTCTCCAGGACTATTTCTCTGTACTTTGTGACACCAGAGAAGCTTTTCTTCTTTTTTTTGGGGCTTCTGGAAAATTCTTTTTTTCACAGAAAAACTTCCACACACACCACACACTGAAATGATTCCTGCACTTATGTTCAGGCTGAGAACTAAAACTACTGGAACCGTGTAATGCTGAACACACATATCAGGACACCGTCGTCTTTAATTAATAATAACGAGCACATAGTTACTCAAACGTCTCTGATCAGACTGTTTCTTAATCTGATTACTCTGCATGGAAACATAGTCAGTGCATAGCTGGAAATATTTCTTTATCTTTTTTGTAATTTCACTTGAAACTCTTGTGTTCATTCTGCATTAAAGTAATCAATCAAATGAGAAAATACTCATCATTTGTCAAGTATTTGATTCCAACAGGAGTGTACAGAAACAGGCCTGACCATGTGGTTATTCAATACAGGCTGTTTATTTATTGAACTACCAGGAAACTACTTAATGATACGAATCGCTATTAAGATATTAAAATGACTTCTATCGGGATTTGGCCCGACTTGCAAGCTCGTTGATACATGTTCTTTTGGTTTGACTGTTTATCACAGTTAAGTGTAAACAATTTACATTATGTTCAGTGTGGGAGCCGAAACCAAAAGTCACCACAAATCCCAGAGGGGTCTGAGTGATGACGATGACGACGACGATGACGAGGAGATTATTCAAGCAGGCATTTATATATACTATCATAATAAAATAGTAGTAATACAAACATCCAGTCACATCCAGGCTGCCCTTGGGAAGTGAGTGAGTGTGAGTGTGTGTGTGTGTGTGTGTGTGTGTGTGTGTGGATCTTTATGTGACTCAGTGTCTGTCACCATGGCAACACACCGGGCAGAGGGCTCGACAGGCCGGCCCGGGTTAGGCGTCTGACTGACCGCGCCTGGCAACTAGTCAGCACTGGAATCTTTTTTTTGTGTCCTTATCAGCGATGCAGGATCAGCGCCTGACTCGCTCAGCATGGATTAAGAATGAGAATGGGAGTTTTAAAAAAAAAAAAAAAAGAGGACTTGCCGAATTTAAATTGAACACGAGTGAAATAAAGCTCCCGCCGCGTGTGCTGCCTCAGACCCCGACTGCATATTGTACGCCGTGCTGACGAGGACACAACTCGGCGCAGTCACAGTCAGACAGCGGAGGCATGGAGAGCGCCACACAGCTGAGCCCAGAGCGACATAAGCATAAAGATACCCGCTCGTTCTTCATTTTCATCTCTGTCTGGCATTCGTGGAGATCACCCAAGCTCTGTTTTCTCATTCATCGAAAAATAGCAAGCGCACAAAATATCCGTCTGTTTCTAAACTCGGCTTGAAGCAAACACACCACCGTATGCTTCTGTGTTATTCCAATCATTTTCACAACATGCACATTGGACACAGTCCAAGTCCTGCTTCCGTAGCTGGAGGTTGTCTGGCGTACCTCCTGGATGTTGCTGAGGGACAAGGTGAAGTCCTGGGCCATTTCTGACGGCGACGGAGGAACGTCTGAGGCAACCAGGCTGGGACAGGAAACGGCATTCTGTGGAGAGATGGGATGTTCAGGGCAGGAAGTGACATATAGGAGTTAAAGAAAACAATGGCTTCCCCTGCACACATCCGCAAACCCAAAATACCTGTCCTGTTTATCTGGAAGGAGGAGGAAACGAGAGGGTAAAGTCTCGCTCTGACAACAACAATAGCTTCAAATAGAGACGATATGGGATTAGAAAAACAGACCCAGAACAGGAAAGCCCACCTCCTCATCTCTTTATGAGCCACATTACAAAGACCTCATCGAGCTTTGCTCATGCTTTAAAAAAAAAAAAAATGTTACGAACTAAAAGCCGTAGGCCTCTTGTGCTTGTTTGTTTTTTGTAAACGTGAAACGGGATTTATTGCATTTGCTTAGAAAAATGCAGCGATTACTTTACTGCTTCACTTGTTTAAACAAAAGGAGCCCTTTCTCTTTGTCAGGGGGTGGTCTTGTGATATAAAGCGGATCATTAAACAGTCAATAAAACACTAGAAACAAGACCACTTGACCAGCAGCTGACCAGAGGACTGTGGGTCACATCCTCACCCCTCTAACTGGGACCAGTACGCTGGGAGGACGCCTCCTCACGCAGAGGTCCTGGAGATCTGGCTCGGCAATAACAAAAAAAAAACCAAAGGGGAGGGGAATAATATGATGGCTGACTTAATCTTAAAAGTTGTCAGGAACACGCCGGGGAGCTTTAATTGGTTTCAGTGAGGCTACTGTAGTTTGGGATAATTTTCCCAGTTTCATGGCCTTTTCTTCGTGCGCTCGTGCCAAACAATTTGATTTGCTTGCATTTCAGAGTAGTTTACACCCTCGTGGGGCTTCGTGTTGCCAAACACACACATCTACATAACCCCTTTGTACAGTCACCTACTTAACATGAGGTGACTGTTTGTACACATACAATGTGTAAACCCGAAGCTGAAAATGTAAGTGTAGATTTATCTCTTCTCCGGCAACAAGTACAAGGCATTTAGTAATAATTCCCTCTAAAAATAGAGACACAATGAATCTACTCTTCCACATGCTGGGATATCAAACCAAACTGCCAAAAAAGAGGAACTTTAGAGGAGCTTTAAAATGGCACTTCACCCCTGTAAGGAGTCTGTTAAACCAGAACCTCTGGAGGTTTTATGGCGGATTTCAACATACTGTGGTTGGGACACTTGTAACCTCAAACTGAATTACCACATGGTTGCTGTTGCTCAACCCGTCTGGACCCCAGAACATTACAGCACACAGGGAGTTGTTGGACTGCAGAGTCTGGATTATGTTGGACTAGTGGGATCTGAATATTATGAGACCCCTGCAGGCGGTTTGTGGATTAAAGAGAGAAGAAGGAGGATTGCTCACCTCGAGCAGGTTGGGCTTTGACTCGTTTTTACTGGAGACACAGAGGTGGTTGTCGGGGTCCCAGTAGCACTTCCACCTGGTGCTCAGGCAGCTCACACATCTGTCAGAGACGGACACACATACAATGGAAATAGTTGAGAAACAAGGATCAGTCCCCCCCCCGTATCTCCGTCTGACCTGTTCCCATGCTGTAAATACAGTCTTTTCAAAAAAGTTGAATATGTGGCCTCATTTTGAGAGGCTGAACTGTTTGAGGCATCAGAGTTTAGCGCGAATAAAAGGGAAGTAATGATTAGTCACAGCAGCAGACACATTCATTCCACAGTTGCAACACAGCGAGTCAGGAGGTCGGACTGGACCAAAGCTGCTGAGATGAAAAAAGAAAAGCACTTCTCTACAAACACTCGGTGTGTGTGAGTGCTGCCTCCTGTAATTCTATCACAGCGAGCACCGTTTTGAGTTTTACACCAGCTAAGTGAGGACATATTAGCGGGTAGGTCCATCAGCAGCTTGTAAACTCGATTTGTTCAACAATAAAAAGGTTAAATTCATGCCCCCTTCAGAAGCTGTTATTTGGAGTGACTTGTGGCGAGCAATAAAGCTGCAGATGTCGAATAATCCTTAGATCCTCTTCAGGTTAAATTATAAAATATTCTAGATTTTATTCTAGGATTGTCAACAAATCCCATGAAAAGACTAAATCAACATTTAAAAGAAGAAAAAACACATTATTATTCTTACAAATAAAAAGTTGAACATACATGCAATAATAGGCTACGCACCCTTGCACCAGTCAAGACAATATTTTGGGGTTGGAGGGTGGGGGGGGGTTCGCTGCTACAGCCTTACTTTGTGTTTCCTGAGCTGCCACCACCTCAATGTCAATCTCTAAAGGGCAAAGGGTTATAGTTCTGGGGTTCCTGTGTAGCCGGCGGATAACGGGGCCAAGACTTCCTTTTCTGTGCGCTGCTCATTGTTTACAGACCGATCAGCGAGATGGAGCTGAGGGACGACGAGTACGGCCAGATTGTTTCACATATATCCAGTTCATGAGCCGATTTTAAACCAATAAAAAGCTAAACCATCACCAGACGATAGCCAGTGGGTTCCCAGATTGCATTTCAGCCAATGTGTTCCGCCTTAGCCTTTGCATAAAGGCGTCTGTGCTGAACTCACTGTTGCAAAACTCTCCGAAATGCCGGCGGGCGTACAAACAAAATGTAGAGTGAAGAATAAAAACGAGTGTAACAAGCAAAACGCCAACCAACATCAACAATAGAGGAGGAATTGTAATTACCTGTAAACTCATATCATATTCATGGACTACTTTATTGACTTCATACAAGCCCGGTAAAGGAACAAGTTGAGTATCAAAAGCATTAAAGTGAAACAAAAGGTTGACTTTCCCGTAAACAGTTTGATTTGGCTGGTAAAATATTTGCTCAAATGTTGATTTTTTTTTTTAGACCTTCAGTTTCTAAAATGATAAAATCCTCCGACATGTTGATAGTGCTCTTATCAGTGAACTACTTTAGACTGCACTGCACAGGCCGAGATTACGTCATTTTCTGACACACGCACCTCGGGCAGGCGAGTGTAAACTTGAGTTTCGGGCCTTTAGGTTGCACTTTTTTTTACGTTTTTTTGTACGTGGACCACAAACATCTGAGTGATAAACTACCTAAACTGGAACACCTCCGCTCTACAGTATGCGAGTGTGTGTCACTGCATTGCCTCCGGGAGGAGACAGATGTCCCACACTAGGAGTGATAGCGCCTCCAGTGATAGCAGCACTCTGAGGAGGTCTCTAGACTGGGATGGGGGAGTGGGGGGGGTGAGGGGGGGGTAGACTGGGATAGGTGTAAAGGGATGTAGAGACGTAATCGAAACATGTGTGTGTTCTGATTAGAAGCAGACGGCCCCCTCTAGGCTCTTATCGGCTGCAGCTTTTCTGTTTTCCCTGACTCCCTTTCTGTCCTATTAAAACACTTATACACTACCACACACACACCTTCACACACACACACACACACACACACACACACACACACACACATTGTTCACTCTCTCTCTCTATCTCTATCTGTGCTTGACCCAACACTGACAGTAAATACCCAGTAACGCTGCCCACCCCGACGCATAATGACCACACACACACACACACACACACACACACACACACACACACACACACACACGCACTAAATACACAGTCGGGCTCACACTCTCAGGGCCTCTCAGTGGACACAGCGGTTAAACATACATCCTCAATCACGTCTCTGTCAAAGAGGAAAAAACGTCCAGAAGAAAAGAGCAGTTTTCAGGGAGAGACGGAGACAGGGCAGCAAACGGACAGAGACAGACGAGGGGAGAAAGAAAGGAGGAGGGCCCAAAACTTGGGACATGAAAAGCAAATATAACAGAGAAAAAGTGAGTGTGTGTTTGTGTGTGTGTGTGTGTGTGTGTGTGTGTGTGAGAGAGAGACACATAAAGAGAGTGAGAGAAGCTGTGTGAGAGGGCAGGTTAGGTGGTTGTCCTACTGGGCTGCTTGGGGAGACTGGAATGCTATCGTCTGGTTGTCATTAACACTCTGCCTAGTGACCACTTTCAATGGGTCATGGGAGAACTGACTACACACTCTCTCCCACACACACACACACACACACACACACACACACACACACGCACACACAAAACAGTCACAGAGAAAAACATGCAAACTGATTTAACACACAAATTGTCGTATCCTGAATTAAGACGCCTTAAAAATGGAATTTGTAACATTCTCAAACTTCAACAACAATAAAAATAAATGAAGAAGAGGAGGGTGAGATGTTTAGACACGCTGACGCGAGTTTTTGTTACAATTTTGAAGTTCTCAATGACATCACTGTGACATCATCAGGGTTATCTTCTGACCCTGCCCTCGAAACTTCAAGAAGACATTGTACAGCTGTGTTCCCGGCCTGAGGAGTCAAATTACCGTCATGTGTAAAATGTTCCATTTAATTGTGAAATGAGTTGATTTGCCAATAATTCATGAAACTTGGGAGACCTGAAACGATGAGTTACTTTGATCGACTACTTTGATGATCAATTCATAAAGCTCCAGCTGCTCAATAGTGAGGATTTGCTTCTTTATCTCATGTGTTAACAAATGTTTGTTCAGACAAAACAAGGAAAGACGTCAGCTTGGACTGACTAGTTTAGTTTTCACCCTTCTCTGACATTTGATAGACCAAGCGGCTAATTATCATTAATTATTATCATTCGAGAAAATAACTGATAGATTATTCAATAACGACGGCGATGACATCGTCTCACCTCGTTGTTTATGCTGAAAACGTGTAATTAAAGCAGCACAGGATGTCAGTTTGCAGTAACCTCCTTGTACAGCGCTTCCTATGTGATGTTGATGGTTTGCACGGACTCTCGCAGATTATTGAACCCAAAAACGTTTTCAGCTTTAACATGAAGAAACAATGATGGCACCAAACAGGAGAGACTCTCTACATTGTGGTTTAATTGCGGAGAAGTGGCTCATAACACTCTCTTTAGGGATTATTAAAAAAAACAGCTTGAAGTGATTAAAATCAGACAGAGTATAGCAGCTCCGCAGTTTGCAGCCCAATGCTCATCCTGTGAGAACGGCACTTTGCTCATTATCACCTTCAACAAACCGCCGTCTAATTTCACACTCCTGAACCTCGCCGAGCACCGAGGCCGTGCGCACATATTGGGTGCAGTCTTGCACGCGTGTACCTTCAACTGCTGCTGTGTTCACACCTCCAGACTGTTTTCATAAAGTGAACAAAAGGGACACACCCAAACGAATTCAATCGCAGGGAATCAGTCGAACACTCACACACACACACACGCACACTAATGCCCCTCTGAGCCTCAGATCTGCCCATCAGATAAAGTGGATCCTCTGACATGGTCCAACATGCAAGAGGAAGCCAGCTGGATTGCCTCAAGATATGAGAGAACCCTCTTTTGTGACCAGGCCATACAAGTCACAGTCCTTTACAAAAACAAACATCAACATGGGCCAGCCAGACATACATATCCAATTTCCTTTGGCTTAACGTTTACAGCGTATTAATCCCACATTTGATCCTGCGCTGAGAAACCTTGAGTAAGCCAAATACACAATGAGCGCCGCAAGAGGACGTGTCGGCAATATTTACCCACTGAGGCGCCCTAAATAGAAAGCAGAGGAAAAAAAAAAAACAGGAAGAGAGGCGGAGAGTTAGGGACAAGCCTTCGCTGTGCTCAATCTACAATGCCGAGACTCGAGCGGACATCTGAGTGAGGCCATAGCTTGGCTATAACCGTAGTTTATTGGTATTTAGGTTTCATTTAGGGAGGTTTGTTTTCAGGGATCACCTGCAAAATCAAGATGCCAGTGGATGAAGATCTAAGCAGTGTTAAAGCGATAACAGCAAAAATGTTCCGAAAGTTTCCTAGCACCAGAGTCACTTCAGAAAACCTCTAATTTTACTGCAGCAGGCGTCCGACAGTCTGCTATGTTCGGTTCTGGTTCTGTTTATCTTTGCCGTAAAGTTGGGCATTTTCACACGAGGGTCTATGGAGACCATTAGAGTCCATTTGGAGTCAGCCTCAAGCGGCCATTTGAGGAGCTGCAGATTTTGGCACTTCCATGTTGGCTTCGTTTCTCAGCGACGGAGGTTTTGCCGCTTGGACAGCAATGCTTTTACTCGCCAAGAGCCTCACACACCCTGAATAAATAAAAAAAATGTGACAATGAGTGTGCGACTCACGACGTCTTGGGGTGTATCGCTCCGGTCCTCTCGCAGTCGTAGATGATGAAGCTCCCAGATACCACAGATGTGCCATTCACTTTTATCGCCACAGAAACGGTCAGATGATCTGCAGAAACAAAGGCATGTAAACAACACGGCATGCGTTGAGCATTTGGAGATGGTATCACTGTCATAACACAAACAGCGAGGCATCGACTTTGAAAGACAAAAGGGGGAAATTGCATTTATTCTAGTACAGCACACACAAAGACGAAGCCACATAACTGTACTCGTTATGTGAGCAGAGATAAGCGCGGCAGCATCGGCCAAATGGATGTTCTCAGGCTCACCTGTGCCGGGGAGGATTGGTTGGTAGTTTTCTCGAGGGAGCAGGGGACAGGTCTGGATCTGAGCGGGTCCGTAATCCAGGTGCACCGTGGCAGCTGTAGAAACACCCGGACCATATTCACACTCCACCCGGGAGCCGACCAGATCGGGAACACTGCCATTTATCAGGATGCCGACATCCTACGACAAAAAAAACAGAAACACGAGAGCATACATATGAATTACTGCTCATCTTAACAGAAATCAATTACTGACTGAAGTCCACATTCCCACGCACACTGAAATCCAGGGTATGTACAGTTAGTCTTTGGTGGAGGGCAAATGGCGCTGGCATTACTTCAAGTTGCTAGAAGGAGCACAGGCAGAGAGATGGAGAAACTAATGTGCAATGAAGAAACAGATGGCGCGGTGCTACATTCACATCTAAATATGGCTATATGTGGTGAAGTATGACAGACGTATAATGAGAAAGATAACACCTCGCTGACATGACTGATTTTCAGCTAAATGATTTCAATGTGAGAAAAATGGAGGGAGGAGAAGGAGGGACAGAGATCGTGGAAGCAGGGAGGAAGAGAAAGATGACATGTTCCAGCGGCTCAGCAGATACGAGCCGGAGCGGCCGGCAACATGCGCTAAACATGTCTTAAATAAAATCGGCCCTATTGTTCGGCGGAAGAGATCATTTCCTGCCGAAGTCCCCGACTTCCTGCCTGCTGCTTCCTGTTTGGAGAGACAACCTTGAGCCGCGCTTCCTGCGGATCGGGCAGCTGGTAGATCTATTGCAGCCCAAAGCCAAACTGACCTACATAACAAGCAAACACCCACACTTAATGAACCAATTAATGACCTGTCGTCTCTCAGCCTCGTCTAATTATGAGCTGTAATTAAAGGTCAAATTGATTCCGAGTGTCAAAATTCGGTGAGCTAATTATCATAGTGTTGTTATGCTTCTGGGAACACAGTTTACATGCCATGAAGGTGTGATGCAGGGACTCGTTCTGCCAAAATATTTGCAAGGTTTGATTAAAATCAAATCCATTCAACACAAGATACAGGTGAAGGGTGAAGAGATCTCCGTGGAGCTCAGGGCTTTTGTGTTTGTCTGAAGGTTTAACTTGTATTTCTTCATTTGGCACAACAGAAACGTAGCAGCAGATGTAAATATCGCAGCCCATCAGGCCGATCAATGTATTGTCGTGTTTAAATCATTAGTCAGAGACACAACATCAGCTGTTGTTTAAAACAGTTAAAGTAGAATTCAAAGTCAATGGTTTTTGTGGTTTGGCTGAAAATGTAAAGTCAACACAGAAACTAACATTACGCCAACACAACAATTGCTCTAAAATGAACACACTAATCTGCCATGCTAATGCTAAACTAAAGTTTTATTAAAGTATTGCAGTGATTTTAGTTTGTGTTGCTATTTACTTTGGGACCGTATGAAAATAGGCTGAATCTTATATTTGATTTTATTTGGCTTATTTATACTTCTGTAGGTCGCTACGATTGTAATAAATGTAATACTAATTCTAGCAACCTGTCACGTCGCAGTTTACTGAAATGTCATCACTTATTAATCTTTAAATTATCTTTTTATTTCTTTTGAATTAGACATTTGTGTAAAATTGTCATAATAAGCACATGAGTTATGGCTAAAAAGAGAGTCACGGTGGACGTTTGAGACAAATCTGAAGAAATGCCTTCCAGGCGTTCCTGAGAAGTCACATTCACAAGAACCAGACGGACGGACGGACGACACCAAAAACATAATGGCTCTGGCCACAGCTGTCGCCAACACGGAGGCATAATGAAGAGCTGCTAAATAAAGTTTGGCTGCTGAAGGGCTTCGAACGCCGCAATATTCTCACCCCAGCCTGAATTACAACAAGAAGCCTAAAAGTAAATGGCATCTTAATCAAGACGATGTTATAGCCCGATAGTGGATGAGATCAGATGTCTCATAGTAATTAAATAATAATAAAGTAACACGATGCCAAGACACGTGGCCGGAGCCAAAGAGTACACAGTTATATATAAATACAAAGGTGAATACCACTGGTAGGTTAGAGTTTGCTGACGAGCAGAAGAGATGGATGAAGCTGTGACTCTCGCTCTATTGAGCGGTGAGCGCTCTCACGGTACAGCCGAGGTGGTGACATTAACAATCGTTACACGCTGCCACTGCGGCTGACTGAGAGGAATGGGGACGGACACCTCGCAATTTTGGCTGCGCCACTCCAAATTCAAAATAATGAAAATAATCACATCAGATTATATTACAGCCTCTACGAGGTTGAGGTTTCTGAATGTCACAAGCTAATTACACGACGGCTGAAACGAATAACCGGACACAGTTATCTTACGATATTACTGTGTGATAATAATCAGCTATTTTCTTTTTTCCTAAGTCTGTTAAATTTGATTGCGTGTTAGAAAAGGTAGAATAGGTTTGTTATTGATTTCCTGAACTGTGAAAGTCATCGTCCAGTCTGCTCCCTGAGAGCGCTGCTGTTAGTTTAATATGTTTAAGAGAGACATTTTATTTCTTGGCTGCACAATATAAATGAATTTGCATAATAGTACTGAGGTAATGTTTCGACATAGCATCATCAGATACGGGAAAACTCAACTTCCATTTACAAAATTTCTATAAATATTTTTGAATTCTGGCACATGTGGACGTTGAGAAACGCAACATCTTTGCTTCAGCCCCTTTATTCAAAATAGCAAAACTTCCTATGAATTAGATCTGATGGTGTTGCACCAGATTAGAGGGCTGAATATCCGTCAGAATTAAAACAATTTGGCCAATGTGAAAACCTTTAACCTGGTGTGTATGTTAAGTTACTATTAAACATATCCACATATGTTTTAATAATCAATTAATCGATTTGAGTAATTCAAGTCAAGTCAAAATCCTCTGTTTCCAGCTTTAACAAATTTAATATTTTCTGGTTTCTTTACTTCTCTGAGTTTGAGGACGTCCTCTTGGACTTTTGGAAACACTGATCAAACACCAATCGAATAATCAGATTAATCGCCGATGACAGTACTCGTCAGTTGCAGCTTTATTGGTGTTTTGGAGCAACGGCTGGAGGCTCGGAGATAACTTTCCTGCCGAGCCACACAGAGCTCCGGCACATTTCAAAACACAAAGTTAATCACTGTCAGTAAACGGTTAAAGAGAAGGAAACAGCTGTGTATGGCATGCGCTCTCCTGCTGTGCCACCGGTAAGCTCCGGATTTACACACACACACACACACACACACCTGGCTTGCTGTTTTACGACCAAAGTGATTCACGTAAACTAAGTTCTCATTGTCGTGTGACAGTTTAAACAACTGTGAAAGAACAACTGATTAGAAGTGCGTGTTCAGATCAGTTGTACGCTGCAGGAAACACGCCTGCAGAACTGATCGTATTAGTAACGCTCCCAACTGTAAACAGCCACAGTCACACGTTTCATCGGCAGCGTTAGATGTTCAACATGCATCACGTTATATTCTGACTTCGTGCGTCACATTTAACTTTACCAAAACCAGCGCGAGAGCAGTGTGAGTGAAGAAACACACATTGTTACAAAAACCCCGGAAATGAGTGAGCATTTTTGTTCCCTTTTCTTTTAATGGGTTTTTGGTTAGATGCCTGTAATAAGGTCTGTGAGAAATTGTAATGTGTTGTACTACAATATAAATTACATCAGTAAATACCCT